>NC_053162.1:111712151-111867151 GCF_016835505.1 Polypterus senegalus
ATAGAATCAGCTGCCGACTGGGAATCAAAAGGTCGCAAGTTCGATCCTGCACCACTCCATTTTGAGAAGTAAACTGTTCTTAGTCTTACTATTTTAGAATAAAAACATACATTTGATTTCAGTCTGTAACAGCCAGTGTAATTTATGATACTTGTAAAGGTTAACTTTGTTTTTTTAAGTCAGTTTTATTATCTCAGCCACGTTCACGAGCCCAAACAAACCAAACCCCTACATCTTTTCACATAGACGCGCTGTAACAGAGGTAAACTCAGCTCCCTTCTACATCGGAGCAAGAATGCACATACCATTGCTTGCATACTAAAGTGTCAGCAGGCACTTTTCGTGGCATTACACATGTACTTTTTGAGCATGCCCTCTGCACACTACTTGTGACTTTAGGAAGTAAGTAAATAAATAAAGGTAAATCGTGTAATAAAATTATTTCTTCAGAACGTCGTATGTTATTTATTTGGCACGGACATGCTCAAAAAATACATGTGTAATGCCACAAAAAGTGCATGGAGACATGTCTGTACCAAATAAAATAACATTCGACGTTTTGAAGAAATACATTACATGTATGTATGTATACATACATTAAATAGTTTATGTCTACATTTTGTCATCTACTAGTAGAATATAAAAAACGTTTCTGTTTTAACAATGTGTTTACACAGATTACTGTAGAAACGGAACAGACATGAAATGCGTGTGTTCCAAACAACGATCTATTATTTCCACTCTTAAACTCCAATTCACTCCCAGAAAATCAATTAAGGCATGAGCTGGGAGAAGTTTGTGCACGTTCTAAGTCGGTGGGGGGATGGAATACCTGGCTGCTTGCAGCCTGATTTTTATCAGCACATTTAGATGACAAAAGATGCTGGTGGAGAGCTGTGAACGATTTTAAGAAGCAATTTAAGGGGGGGTAAATTATGAGTTTTTTCGTAGGCTCTGGTAATTCTAGTGTTAACTGTAGACATCATTGCATAAATTTTTCTTCACCATAGAAATTTAAAGACTAAATTCAACTTACATTCCTACCTAAGATATTTCTGTCGACTAAATAGAACCTACTTATATCCAAATAGAACTTGAAAAGATATATTTTTTCAAATCTGATCGCACATTTTAAATTGACTTGACACGCATTACATCGAGTTTGCGAGCTACTGAACTCTCGCCTGCCTGCTTCAATAAGTCACCCTCTCTTCACTCTTACTTTTTTACCGTTCATTTAATCGTGGCTAGTCGTGAAACAATTAGAAAATGGAAAGAGGATTACACTGAGGATGGCTTTACCAAAACAATTATTGATAGCGAATAAAGTATCCATTATTAATAAAGCTTCAATAGGTGATCTGTTTTTCTGCGTTAACCTCATATTTTTTCATTCTTCTTCTCAAACCAAGGGGATGCGAGGGTAAAATGAATCGAGAAGCGCTGATATATATATATTGAATCTATGGAAATATTTTTACTGTCAAAGAATGCAAAGAGTACACAGCCTGTGTTTCGCCCTAATTCTGGGCTAATCAGGCGTACACACTCACTGCACCCCCTCTCGGGAATTGAACCTTGAATGTCAGAGCTAGAGGCGAAGCCTCTCATGTTGCGCCACGGCGTGTGGTTCGTTTATTGACAGTACAGTGGAACCTCGGTTCACGAACGTCTCGGTTCAAGTACAACTCGGTTCACGACCAAAAAGTTCACCAAACTTTTGCCTCGTTTCGCAACCACACACTCGGTATATGAACAAGCCAGTTTCCCTTTCGGTTTGTGTGTGCCAATGATTTCCGCACGTGTTGCATTGTTCTCGGTCAGACTGCCTGCCTGCTGCAGAGAGAGAGAGAGAGAGAGAGAGAGAGAGAGAGAGAGAGAGAGCGAGAGCGAGCCGCGTGCCTGCCTGGCTGGTTCATTTAAGCAGAGCCGCTCCCTGTTCATTGTTCTCAGTCAGATGTGTGTGCTTTACCTGCACTCTCTCTTTGTGCTCTACAGTATTTTGTGTGCTTTTGCAGTTAACTATGGCTTCTAAGCAAGTGAAGAGTGGTGAGAAGAAAGTTTTGAAGAAAATTGAAATCAAAGTAAAGAAAGAAATTATTGAAAAGTTTGAGCGTGGCGTTCGTGTTACTGATCTTGCCGCTGAGTACAAGAAGTCAAAATCTACGATTTTGACTATTCTAAAGCAGAAAGAATCTATTAAAGCAGCTGATATTGCAAAAAGGAGTTACAGCATTAACCAGGCAGAGCCTTTAAGTGCTGGAAGAGGTGGAAAAACTGTTTACCAGTTTACTCATTTACCAATTTGAGAACCCTCGTGCTTTCAAGCAGCACAATGTAAACAAAGCCAGACTGCCAGTAATGTGGAGGGCAAACACGAAGGGTTGGGTCACAAGGTCTTTGTTTTTGGAATGGCTGCATGAGGCTTTCGCTCCCACCAGCTAAACAACTAAAAACACCAGAAACCCAAGAAATCACAAGAGAGAAAACACCTGAAGGAAAATATCCCTCCATTGTGGAGCCACTTCATGCCAGAACTCAACTCATGCAAGGTTAGTTTTCTTGGTGGTTTTTGTATTACAGATTTTTCAAAAGTTAATTTTTCAGTTCGTAGCGTGAATTGTTGCAATGTTACTGTTCTCTTTTTTCAAATGTTCCTTTTTTCCGCTGTGCTTAAAACTCATTTTAAAAAAAGTGTTTACAGCGATCGGGCTGTAAGGCTAAAATAGCGTGATCTTGTTACTTTTTTGGTTGCTTGTGGTTGGTTTTTAAATTAAAGTTCGGATTTGTTCAAATGTTCCCCTCTGTTCAGAGAGAGAGAGAGAGCGATTGAGCGAGCGTGTGCTGCTGACAGGGGGGAAGGGAGGGGGTGTGCGCTACAGAGAGAGAAAGCGAGTGCGTGCTGCTAACGGGGGGTGTATGTGTGCTACAGAGAAAGAGAGAGCGCGAGTGAGCGCGTGTCGCTGACAAATGGGGGTGTATTTCTGGCATAAGTTTGAATTCGCTTTAGGGCTGACAATGTCCGCTCGACAAGATGCAGTGTACACAGGAATGCTCACCGACAAAGATACCAATGTGAAGAGCTGCCCCATGCTCTCATTCAGATTTTTCTGATGAAGGAAGTCAAGGAGATCAGTGGGAGATTTTCCTATAAAATCATCCATGGCATACATTTTCAGTCAGTTCTGTTTTTAGCCGAGAGAGATCAAAAAGCGCTCCGTGGCTCTTGTGTTAAACTGGAGAAAGCTGCATGCGTGAAATTTTTCTTGTATTTCCGAAACTTCTGGAGCTCAAGGAGCGTGACAAACATCAGGTTTTCGTGTTCTTGAAATCTGGTCTTTGTCTGGCAAATAATATTGTCCAGAATCCTGCCATTGTTGGCCGTAGTGCGTGCGACAATCTTTCGCTCTGAGCGTTTGCGGTGCATTCAGTGGCCTCGTAGAGTTCCTCATATAGGCTTCTATTCAATCAATGGGGCTGAATATGGTGATGTTGCCGTACGCCTGCTAGAGGGCACTACTGACACCAACTCAAAATCTGATTGGTTGAAGCAACAGGTTAATCGACATTTATTCTGTGTTAGAGTGCCTGCACACTGGATTGTGAAAGCTTTTCTGCCTGGCAACAAATGATGGCTGAAATGTGATTGGTTAAATGCTTTAATATGAAACTCCGCCTCCCACGGCTATCAAGCTGCAGTCTATTACAGTATATGGGCGAAAATACGTTCCAGTAATGACCATTACGTGTAGAATTTCGAAATTAAACCTGCCCAGCTTTTGTAAGCAAGCTGTAAGGAATGAGCCTGCCAAATTTCAGCCTTATACCTACACGGGAAGTTGGAGAATTAGTGATGAGTGAGTGAGTGAGTCAGTTAGTCAGTCAGTCAGTGAGTGAGTGAGTCAGTGCTTTGCCTTTTATTAGTATAGATTTCGTACAGCGTAAAGTCACAAGTAGACTGCAGAGCGGCCTGTGTTTGATGGACACGGGCATGCTCAAAAAA
Organism: Polypterus senegalus; assembly: GCF_016835505.1. Classification (NCBI taxonomy): domain Eukaryota; kingdom Metazoa; phylum Chordata; class Cladistia; order Polypteriformes; family Polypteridae; genus Polypterus; species Polypterus senegalus. Next base: position 111,716,155 of record NC_053162.1, read on the forward strand.
TACATGTGTAATGCCACGAAAAGTGCATGCTGACACTTCATTTCACAAGTAATGGCACGAGAATGCAGCCAGACTTTTTTTTTGGGCACATACACAGTCCAGATCTAAACACAAGCATGGAGAGTTGCTTGCGTACTGCAGAGTCTATAGCTGCAGGTTGATACTGCTGTCGCTGTACTTTGTATAGAAAAGCGAGAATGAATGTTATTTATCTATTTACCTTGATTTATTTACTTATCTTCCTACAGCGTAAAGTCACGAGTAGACTGCGGAGCTTCCCGTGTATATACACGAAGTACAGTGACGGCAAATGTGTGACGTGCATTCTTTCTCCAATGTAAAACCCTTATCATCATCTGAGTTCAACTCTGTTATAGTGCGTCTTTATGTGAAAACAGCAGTGTCACATCGGGGGGAGCGTGAACGTGACTGGAAGAATAAAACTAAATAAAAAAAACAAAAGAACAAAGCTAACCTTTACAAGTACCAAACATTTACACCGGCTATTACAAACTCAAATCAAATTTCTGCTTTTATTTTAAAATAGTAAGAAGAAGAGCAGTTCACTTCTCAAAACTGAGTCATTCAGGGTCAAACTCATGACCTTTTGATTAAGGATTAGCAGTTCTTACCGTTATGCTACCAAAGCGGTCATATTAAAGGCGTGTCAATGTCGCACCCTATCACAGGTTCTGTTTCTGTAGTTATATTCTTAAATAAAAGTTTCTTGTTTTGTTATACTTGTACCTTTTGTGAAAGTGTTTACTTGGTATTTGGACTTCAGGCTTCAAACATTATACAATTCATATCTACATTTTGTAAATTATTACTAAAACATGAAAAACGTTTCTGTTTTAACAATGTGTTTACATAGATTGTTGTAGACACGGAACACACATGAAATGCATGTGTTCCAAGTAACGATATAGTATCTATACTAATAAAAGGCAAAGCCCTCACTCCCTCACTCACTCACTCACTCATCACTAATTCTCCAACTTCCTGTGTAGGTAGAAGGCTGAAATTTGGCAGGCTCATTCCTTACAGCTTACTTACAAAAGTTGGGCAGGTTTCATTTCGAAATTCTATGCCTAATGGTCATAACTGGAAGGTATTTTCTCCATTAACTGTAATGGAGTTGAGCTGCAATGACGTGGGGAGTTTGTGTGACATCATCACGCCTCCCACGTAATCACGTGAACTGACTGTCAACGCAGTGCGTAGAAAACCAGGAAGACCTCCAAAAAGCGCTTAAGAAAACATGCATTATATAATTGAGAAGGCAGCGAAACAATAAGAAGCGAGCAAGTGACATATACTACCATATTCATGAGTGCTGCTACCTTGGAAAGAAAGCAAGGTGTAAACCTAAACTTTAAATTGTTCATAGACAGGCTACCGCTGGCGTTTCACATGCCCACAGGTAATGCGGGATACAAGTTTAATGAGAGGACGCAGGATATAAACGAGAGTTTTGATCACTTTGTAACTAAGTTAAAATTGTAGGTGAAGGGGTGTGCTTATGCAAATTCGAGACTGTGTTTGTGGGGATTGACAGTTAAAGGCGGGTGGGGAGTCACGTCATCATCTCCCCCCATTCATCCATTTCTCTGAGCTGAGCTCAGAGCTAACGCCGTCTTCGAAGCAACCGTCAGACTGCCACCAAATACTCACAGAAAAATCCACAAGTTAATACACACTCTCTCTAGAGTTTCTCCACACTGAATCCTCCAGGCACTACTTACAAAAGGTTACATTGACAATCGTGTTACGTTATTTTTAAAATCTTTCCTTTTCTTAGCACAAGCACAGCTGAGAAGCTTGATGCATGTGCTCCATAAAGCGTTAAAAATAATGCATTTAATCACACTTTGCATTACAAGCAAAGGGGAGCTTTTGTCAATGCATGATTTCCTGGTACACCGATTACATTGATCAGCGCATTTTACCCTCGCACCCCCTTGGTTTGAGAAGAAGTATGAAAAATATGAGGTTAACACAGAAAACAGATCACCAATTCAAGCTTTATGAATAATCGATTCGCCATCAATAATTGTTTTGGTAAAGCCATCCTCCTTCCATTTTATAATTTTTCCCCCCACTAGCCATGATTAAATGAGCAGTAAAGAAGTAAGAGCAAAGCGAGGGCGACTTATTTAGGAAGGCATATATATGACAGCAACACTCATGACAATGTCAATCATGTTACGTTATTATTAAAATGTTTCCTTTTCTTTTTCATTACTTCTTTAACACACTACTTCTCCGCTTCGAGGCGCGGGTATTTTGCTATATATATAATATATGAATTACCTCCAAAGAGCTGAGACTTTTGATATCATGAACGTGTGTACAAAAGGGGTCTCCTGCCCAGCAAAGTCGAGCAGCCAGCGCAGCGTGCATAGCTGTGCCGGCCTTTGAGACGCTGACTGCGCTTCTGCTTTAAGTCAAAGTGAGCACTTTTAATTTTTTCATCCTCCCCGCGCTATAGCCCAGACAAGTGCAAACACGGACCCCTTTTCTACACCACGGCAAAATAATATTAAGGCGATTCACACTTTCTTTTGCGTATACGATTATGAGGTCCTACTCGGATTATGAAGACACGCACACGAGTGGAGGACTGACAGTGCCATCACAGCCGATTAATGGCGGGGACGTCTCACCAGTCTACACAAGACCCACGCGACTGTCCCCAAAAGGCGATCATAACGTCAGCGAACACATCTCTCTATACTATATAAAAGAAAAAGGCAACTTTCCTTTCTTTACACCTTTTTTCCTTTTATCCCAAACCAAAGCCTTTCTCTTAACACTGCAGAGGACACAAAACTAATTTTCTTTAATTGCGGTAAGGCACATTACCAGAGGCACAAATTTGAACATTCACATAGAAAATGTAATTTCTATACCACAGCCGTCGTGTAGCGCCTTTCAAAAGGGATCTACTACCGAGAGATGATCCATATACATTTTAGCTGCTGTTAGTTACTTACCTGTTGTGTTACACAGTCTTTAAAATGTAGTTTACCATAACCACTCCAGTAGTGCTCAATGTACCTGTACTTCTTGAAGCGTTAATGTTTTACTGTTTAATAACTTATAGACTATATTTTATTATTTTTCCCTTGCACTCAGTGACCAAAGCTATACACACACATATAGACACATACAAACATACACACAAGTATATGTATGTGTATATATATGTATGTATGTGCATATATATATATGCACACACACACCCCTATCTAGATTATATATATATATACACACACACACACACACACACACATATATATACATATATACATCTAATTTGTGTGTGTGTATATATGATGTAGATAGGTATGTATATGTATATATATATATGTGTATATGTAAATATGTATATAGATATGTAGATATGAAGATATGTGTGTGTGTGTGTATATATATATATATATATATATATATATATGTGTGTGTGTGTGTGTGTGTGTGTATATATATATATGACAGCAGCAATCCAAGCTGTGAGAAAACAGTAAAAGGAGGCGTGTCAGACGTTGTGGTACATTTTCTGATGCAGCTACGAAAACAACTTTGTGGCGCTGCCACCAAATACACAAAACAATTACTTTGACAATCATGTTACATTATATTTAAAATGTTTCCTTTTCTTTTTCATAACTTCTTTAACACATGACATCGCTGCGGCTGGTATTTTATATATATATATATATATATATATATATCACAGCGACACTCATAACAGTGACAAAACAATTACATTAACAATCATGTTACGTTATTTTTAAAATTTTTCCTTTTCTTTTTCGTACCTTCTTTAACACACTACTTCTCCGCTGCGAAGCGCGGGTATTCTGCTAGTTTACTCTATATAACTCAAAGCCACTGACATGCAGGTAAACAGACTTTAGCTGAGAAAACTGCTTGTGCCGATTGACACATTTACAAAACAAAAGACGCTGATGTAGAGGTGTGAAGGAATTTGAGGTGGCCCGGGATTATAAGTTTTTTTTTGTAGGCTTCAGGGATTTCAGTAGGTGGTGGAGGACCTCTGCTACTACATCTGGGGATGATGGTTTACCCTGGTGACTGACCACGGCCCGCTGCAATGGCTGTACAAACAGAAGGATATGAACGCCTGGGTAACTCGGTGGTCGTGTTTGCCACCGTCCCGGGTCTGTACACACCAATGCTGACATTCTGTTTCCTCCTTGCTGAGCCCGGTGTGGGCAAAGCTGGCGGGCTTGCTGGGGGTGTGAGGTTTCTGAACCCTTTTACAAGCTGATAGCTGTTGTGCTATAAGCGCTTGTCATTGATGGGTGATGCAAAGAACATTATAAATGCAGGAAACAGTATTACCTGGTCACTACCCTTGCTACGACCCTGCCTGACTGCTGTGTCCGTGTATAGGAGAGTGGTAGATACCACTAAAATAAATAACCATGCTGTTCCTGTTTCAAGCTAAAAAGGCTAGTTTTGCTAAAGTACTGAGCTGAGAATCAGCCTTGTGTTTTGGGGTGCAAGACAGTGATTTGTGCATCATAATACACAGAACATTTTTTTTTACTTTTACCAAACTTACTTTTGTATTTATGATATTGACACAAAACAGAAATAACAGCTCACTTAATTAGGCTAGGAGTTCAATTAAAAACAGAAGTTGGTGTGAACAATCCCAGGACTGAGTTTGGAAACCACTGCCTTAAACAATGGGTTGGTCTTTCTAACAGTGTTTTAAGCTGGATAAATGTAAAAAAAAAAAAATCTCATTACTTGTAGTAATTTCATCTCAAAAATTCACAATATTGTATACAGAGTGCCACAGAAATCAATTCTGGCCCAGTGTTATTCTCAATATTCATGCTCCTATTCCTGATCCTGGTCAGATTATTTTATAATATAAATTAAATTTACCACTGCTACAGGATGTACATGATGCACAATTTTACTTATCAATAACAACAGATGACCATTAAGTTCAAAGTCCTCTTTAAAAATGTCTTACATGTATTTCAGTATGGATGTGTATTGCTAAAAAGCCAACAGAAAACACATACATTTTAGTTATTGACAGCTGTTCTGTCATTATTGGAAAATAAGATAAGGCACACAGAGAAAACATGGTCAGAAGATACAAGGTCAGAACCAGTAAGTCAACTGAACTAGCATCAAAATAATATTACTAAACTGGAGACAAGGTTAAGACCAGAGCAAGAAGTCAGAGAACTAAAAATTCAATAAGAAGAGATTTTGTGTGAGTTGATTGACAATATCCAAAATCTAGAATGAAAGACAGCATACAAAAAAGGCATTGATCTATATTTTAAAAAATAATATTACAAATGATAATTCTTTAAAAACACATTCTAGAAAGGAGATATTTATTAATTGTAATATAATATATATAATAAAGTGCATTTCCACATATTATGACATAAGAGAGCAATCAAAAAGAGTCAGAGTCTTAGAAATGAACTTCATCAAATTATTTTACAAATCAAGCCACATATAAAGGAATTATTATGGAAGCATATTTAAATCTTCCTGCACATGTTAACCATACTACTAAGACTGTGCTTTTTATTTCTCCATTATAAAAAAAAAATCTCGTGATGAGACGTGATCTTTTGAAGAGAGACAGAGAGACATTTTCATGTCCCGCGAGATGGACAAGTCATGTCATATTTACAACCATTGGAAGCAAGTCCCGTAATACACATGCAGAGCAGGTTAGAGATAATGGAAGTTGGAAAAAAAAATGAGAGTAAAGATCACATTAACGCAAATAAACAGAAATTATTTGGTGAAATAACAGAACAGTGATAAGAGATTGCATAGTGTTTGAGGATGTCTGGGGACAAGAGAGACAAGGCAGTAAGACAAAAGGAAAGGTGCTGTACATGCTTTTAAATGTTCAAAGCACTCCATTAAATGCAAATCATGGCAGCAGCTGATTGAGCAAGGAGGTGAAAAAAAAAAATAACATTGTATCATCGTTTAAGAGTGGTTTTGGAGGATCGGCCGCATCTCCTTGGAGGGCGTTCAGCCCCCCTCTTTACAACAGCGCATAGCACTGGTGGAGGATGAAGGGGTAGGTGAGTGAAGTGCAGATCACGCAGCACAGCAGAAGCAGCAAGCCAGCAGCTGATCGAGCAAAGAGGAGGTTAAACAAAAAAAAAAATGTAATTGTTTGCCATTGTATCACCATTTACAAAGAGTTTCGGTGGAGCAGCCGTGTCCAGCCCCCATCTTCACAATGGCATGTAGCGCTGGTTGGGGGGGGGTCGGTTGGTGAGCGAAGCGAACAGGGTGCAAAGCCCCATAGAGTCTTAATAAATATGACAAGAGTTCAACCTCTTTTAAAATACTGAAATGCAGAAAAATGAATGCAGTTGTTTTTTGAAGACTACATTAATGCACACCTAACAGGACTCCCTAGGACAGGGGTGCCCAATGCGTCGATCGCAATCGACAGGTAGATCACAAAGGTAGGCATTCAAAACATTAGTCTATCATACAGTGCATCCGGAAAGTATTCACAGCGCATCACTTTTTCCACATTTTGTTATGTTACAGCCTTATTCCAAAATGGATTAAATTCATTTTTTTCCTCAGAATTCTACACACAACACCCAAAATTTTAATAAATTTGCAAAAATCTCAAGTAAACTTTTTTCACGGTGTCAATATGGGGTGTTGTGTGTAGAATTCTGAGGAAAAAAATGAATTTAATCCATTTTGGAAAAAGGCTGTAACATAACAAAATGTGGAAAAAGTGATGCACTGTGAATACTTTCCGGATGTACTGTATATCCTCCCTAAGGCATTTGCCACTTGATTGACATACGATCAAACGCGCAAGCTACTGCAAAACTCTGGCTGTGATTTAGTTAGCCTTCCAACTTATATCGACTAAAGAAGTGATTAAAAAAAAATTGGATGTGGAATTGGAAGAGGATTTTTTTTTTCTCACAATGTCACAGTCGAAGTGCGTTTGTCTGATCTGTCAATCTATCATTGCTATTCCAAAGAAGGAAAATGTGGAAAGGCACTTTCGAACTGTTCATAAAAACTACAAAACTGAGTTCCTTCTGAAAAGCGATCTGAGAAAAACAAAGGAGAGGGAACTAAAATCCCAGTTTTTCGGACAGATGTTATTTTTCAGCGCCTTGATTTGGGGAACATCCAAAACCTCGCGTCAGAGCTGCAGACGCAATGGAAGGCATGTGCGCAACTTGACAGCATATGCTACACAGAGTAGATTGAAAATTGTCTTTCAGACTTTGAGCTTTACTTGAGCCAATCACTACATTTAAGTGCTATCCATTTAGGGAAGATGTTGAGGGTGATTCACTCGCATCAAAAATTGCAACACTGTTTCACCTAAAACTCGTCTACAGTGGAGGATGAGATTTTGACACTACAGGATGACACTCAGCTGAAGTATGTGGATCATGGACAGTTTTGGAACTTGCTCACAGAGGACAAATACCCAAACATGAGGAAACGTGCTACCTCCTTGACTGCATTATTCGGCTCTACTTATTTATGCAAGTCAGCCTTTTCCCACATGAAATTTGATTATTAAATCCAAATATTGTAGTTACCATAAATGTATTGAATTGTTATTGTTCCATAAGGGTTATTCACTTATGCAAGGTACTAAAACTTATATTTTATGTATAAAGTATATTCAGTATATCTATGTATATGTCAGTGGTACCTCGGTATACGTCTGCTTTGGAATAAGTCTAATTTGGTATACGTCCTGTTTGGACAAGAAAAATTTTGCTTGGTATACGAGTTTTGTTTGGAATACGACTAGCGTGCTAAAACACCGCACGCTACCGTTGTTTACCTCTTTCGAGACAAAGCCACGACTGCCCACGAGTGTCAGTACGGCAGTTGCTAGCATTCAGTGAACAACCCGCGCTGTGGTATAGCGGGTCCACAGCTCCTGTCAAAGCCCGGTTTTAAAATAAATAATCACCACGCTCACGGCTTGGTGAGGGGGCGTGGTGGTTGTGTGGCTGAAGAGGTTCTCAGGGCGATTCGCGATGTGAGCATTTCTCACCTAAGTGCACAGGTGAAAGACCATCCACATTCGTGATTGTTCCTGGGGCTGCTTATCTTGATAAATAGAAGCAGGATTTGGCTAGAAGGGGAGGAAAAAGAAAGAATGCATGGGAGGTTGCGAGAGAGAGAGAGATAGCGAGCGCATGTAGTAGCTGAAGTAGGCAGAGTGAACGTCAGCTGCAAGTAGGGCGACTCACCTGTTGGGAAGCAGGGGGGCCACCAGGTAAAAAGGCACTGGACTTCTTCTTGGTTTTTTCATTTTAAAGAATGCTTCCTGTTGTATTTTAACCTCGTTGTTTTTAAGAAGACTTTTTTTCTATTGTTTATACCTCCACATTTCACTTCTGATTTTATGGATTATTTATTGGAACTTTGGAGACTACACTTTGTTTTGTTGATTGTTTTAATAAGAGCACTTTGCACTTTTCACCATCCCTTTGCTTTGTTGTTACCGATGAGCTTAGCAGTGAGGCACATTATTGACAGTGTAGGGTTCAAGGGCTCCCCGACAGCAGATGGGAGCATACAGCAAATGCACATCGTCACAATGTGATTTTGTGTTTTTTCACGTAAATTTGAATTGATTGTTGAAAAGTATGAAGGTGGCATGCGTATCCGGGACATGGCTGTTGTATACCGTTTGCCGAGAACGACGGTATCTACGATTGTGAAAAACAAAGATGTTATTAAAAAGTAAAGTGAGGTAAAATTTTCATTTATTTCATCTAATTGCTTTTGTATTTTGTATTTTAGTATTAAGCAGTGTTTAAATTATTTTATACAACTCCATCAATGTATAATATGCCAATAACAATAGGATTTTTTTTTCCATGGGAACGGATTAATCATTTTCTCATTATTTCTTATGGGAAAAATTAGTTTGGTTTACGTCCTGTTTGGTATAAGTCAAAGGATAAAGGATCTGGAATGGATTAAGGACGTATACCGAGGTACCACTGTGTATATATATATATCATTTCAACCTTAAAAGTAGCTCGCAAGCCGAAAAAGTGTGGGCACCCCTGCCCTAGGAAATACATAAATCAACTACAGTCAGAATGCAGGAGCAATGGTTTTAATTGAAAAAAAAATAATATTTAAGCTAATTTCACTAATCTCTGTAACATTACACTGGTTGCCTATATTTTTTAGGATTTTTTTTTAAAATACTCTTAACTGAATATAAGGCTCTGAACGTTCTTGCTCATTTTATATTTTGGGGTGTCTGCTCCCCTATATTGCTAATTGTAATCGCAAATTCTGGTACACTAATCTGCTTCTGCTTCTGTGAGCCAAAAATGAATAAGAATGTTAGAAAGTCTTCTACTCTGCTAAATGGTGATATTCTACTGGTAAAACAGTTTAACAAGATTCATATATTTCTGCTGAAATTAATTCCATGTTATAATTCATTTTTTGAACTTAACTTTAACCAGACATTTAGAGGTTTTGTATCCCCCACACCACTTGTATTATTAATGTTGTGCATCACTGATTAAAAGTTTTTTTTAATAATATTATTTAAAGAAGTTTGGAATGCTGCAGAGTTTTTTATACTCTTGTTTTATTAAAGCAGTGTCATAGTACAGTACTATATCCTTACTTTCTTTCCAGACCACAGAAATATGAACTACTCATCTTTTGGAAATTGGATTTTATCTTGAAGTAATTTTATTACTATTACACCACCTTGAAAATATGAATGATGATGTACAGCTGAGGAGACAATACATGCAGCCAGTCATCTAATCATGATGCCTTCCTTTACTTTTATTTCCTTTACAAATTTACAGTACCAAGGCCAGCCCTTATGAATTAAAAACCCAATTCTTTAATTTGGCCTTTGTGCAATTCCGTCTTTTTTGGATCTTTTGAAATAGATTATAATATGTACTGCAATATTTTATGCCTGTTGTCTGTACTCTTCAGTAACCACTACCTTTCTCCCTTTATTTTCTGGTTCCACTGCCTCCTGACCAAAGTACTCTATAACTGCCTTTGGTTTGGATGTGGATGCTCCACATCACTGAAGAGATCTGCCGAGTATCAGAACAATAATGAAAAACTTTATGTAAGGTAGAATACCATGAGAGAATAGTCAGTCATTTTTATTTAATTTTCTTCATCAGCCCACTAGCTGTAGTGTTTTGTTTTCCTCTCTTCCTGTGGCAACTTGAACAACTCTAACTTTAGCCGTTACACTTTGTAGAGACTTAACTACTACATGTATGCAATGCTTACTTTAAGACTTATTTTTCTTTACTCTTTAATTTGCTTTCTTAATTGTTTTGTCTATTTTTATTATATATTTTTAAATTTTATTATATTTTATATTTCTTACTTTTGCTTCTTATAAATCACTTTGCGCTATATATTTGAATGAAAGTGTGGTAATGAAATCTTGTTTATGCCAATTGCATACATATTTTAACTTTTATTTTAATTTTTCAATTATCCTAAATATCCTTTTGAATATTGTTTAATCACAACTTTAATAGTTAGACTTGATTGTTCTGTTTTGTGGAGTTTTATTCTTTGCTAGACTGTTCTATTTCCATTTGATTCCATTAGCAAGTCCCTTACTTCAGACATTTTTTAATATACTTCCACTTCTACAATGAGGTGCTTTTGCCCAACAATGCCTTTCAGTGGATGTTTTTTGTTAATCATGTTCATTTTTTTTGAAAATCTAGACTGTTACAAATATACTGGAACCAATTTGTTTTTATTTGGTTTAATTATTTTGAAAATTGTGTCTTTTTATGATTTATGTTAGGAACAGGTTGCACTGAATTTGGCTACTCACAAAACTTTGAGAGGTAAGTAGAGAAACAGAAAAAAACGGTTAAAAAAAGAAACTTACTTAGATTAGTTATTTATCAATGAACTCTGGTCACTTTTGATTTGTGACTTCTAGTTTTTATATTGGCTTTGGGGCTTGACTTATTGCCCAAAGCTACAACAGTCAATGAATTCATAAACAAGCACTTCGGGCTAAATGGATCACTTCTGACTTATGTACACATCCTATCCAACTGACATATCCTTACAATTCAACTAGGAATATAGAGACTGTAGTGTGTGGAAACCCCAAGTGGATAGCTGAGAAAAAGACCACGGATGGCACCAACATTCAAACCAAGTCACTTAGACAATGGTTTTACCCATTTGGACTAAATCTCCTGCCTATGTGTGAAATTGTGGTAGTTAAATGGTAGTGGTAGACAGTAGGACTTTAGTGACTTTCAAAGCTAGACTTAATGTTATTTTAGAAGAATTAAGTAGATAGGACTGGCAGGCTTTTTTTGGGCCAAAGGCATGTTCTGGTCTAGATTGTTCTAGTATTCTAAATGCAAAATCTCATTATTTTATTTTGCATTACCTTTGATCTTTAGGAACTAGGAAGAGCAGTAAAAGCTATTTCCTTTCTACCCTTAATTAAATTGTAAAACAATACCCACTGATTAGAAGACTGGAAAACAGGATATATGCATTCAGGATTAGCTATCCTGCTTTTCTGCTAGTCACCTAACTAAGCACTCTTCTTCTAGATAAACGTCTTGGGCAACAAAGACAATTTATTTCTTTTATAGCCCAAATTCACACAAGGAATGACACGCTTGGCATTAATAGACCCAGCTTTTCGACATTCCCCTAGCCTATATACCCTAAAGTCCCAAAATAAAAGACCAGTGTAAAAGAAAAAAATGGAAGAAATCAAAGAGAGACACCCTTTACATGTAGGGTGTCAAAAATACTGTACATAAAAATATGGTTTGGTGGTCATTGTGACAGTAATTGAATCCCTATAATATTAAATATCTGTTTGTTAAATAATACTGTGGTTTACGTTTCTTCCATGCCTGTAGTATTTATACTGAATAGCAGCAACATGACTGTATTCAAGAGCAGACTGTTTGCATTAAAGAGCATGTATATCAAATAAAATGGCCACAGAATACATAAACAATAGTATAGCATCAATTGCATATATCCTATAAATGTAAAATTTTTCATATAGTAAAAGAATGCAGTTCATAAAACATAAAAGATATAATGAATATAAACAGTATACAAACTTTTAGGAATGTCTTAGATGAAAAACTCTAGCCAAACACTGAGGATGCTTACTTTGATACATGTTTTACACACTTTTCACAGGAACAAAGTGGATGACATGAGTCTGCTTTCTGAAGCTCAATTTCTTGTTCAGTCAGTAGTTTTTCCACTTCATTATCACTGCCATTGGCAATATGCTGTGAAAACACAATCACACAATTTGTAAATTCCTGGAATTTCAAAGGCTTGGTATTTATTACAACTGTAAAATGGGTAGTTTAACTAAATTAGTGGGTTTGTTCCTAGTATGCAAGGTTATAGTTTTGCCATTTTATATTGGTTTTTATTTCTATATTTTTTCTAACCTTAATTGTAGAGAAAAGCCAAGCAAAATGACACCTTGCTCCAGATGTAATCATCTTGCCTGAAGAAGGGGCCTGAGTTGCCTCGAAAGCTTGCATATTGTAATCTGTTTAGTTAGCCAATAAAAGGTGTCATTTTGCTTGGCTTTTCTCTACATTCGTAATGGCTAACACGGTACAACAACCTAGTACTACATAACCTTAATTGGAAATTCAGTTTAGTTTGAGTTTCCCTTCATTATGTATTTTTAGTTTTAACTTGGTTTTTATTTCACAAGGACATTTCTATTTCATTTTTATGTCTATTAGTTTCAGTTTTAGTTTAAGTAATTATGATATGGTTAAAGAGCTACTATGGAATTTAGTTTTGTATCAAAATCAGACAAGGCTGTAGACTTAACAGGTTTGGTTAGTTTGGTTATAATATTAGTTTCATGTTAGTGGAAGCTTACTGTACTACATAGTTTACTATCAGGTTTTGTTTACGCCTGATAAAAACAAGCATAATCAAAACCAGATACTGAATATGAATAATTTTAGATAATTTTATAATTTTTTAAATATTTTCTATGTCATTTGTGCTAAACAAATGTGCATCAACTGTTAGCACTTTTAATCTTTTCATTTTATTGCCCAAAATGTGTCAATTTGTAATGAAATTTAGGGGAATTTTAAGGCTTCAGGTTTTTTTACTCTAAATGTCTACCGCACACAATATACCCTGCTCCAAGACAATGTGCTTATAATGAATGTCTTCAATATTGCATTCAAAAATTGCCCATAATCTCAGGCACATACAATTTATAGACAAAATTTTTCTACCTGCAGGTCTGAAAAAATATCAAAAATTAGAAAATAGATTCTACTGTGTGATCATGAAAATCATGAGGACTTAGGAAGAACAGGGCTCTTAGGCTTGAATCAGTGAGCAGACTTAACCTAGCTCTTGTCACGCAAGTGCGAGTAGGAGGACGTTGTATGGACCAAGTAAAGGTAATTCCACACCAGGTCTGGGGTGGCTGGGTGCACTAAATCTTCTCCTGTTATCTCTACAGACCAGCTGTGAGAAAACCTGTCTGACTCAATCTTGAAGATGTCACTTCCGGGGCATTGACTGGCATCACTACTGATTCCGGTGCCTCGATTGATGTCAGAAGACGGTCAATTCCAGCCTGATTATTTAAAACCATCATCTTTGCAACTCAAGTTCAGTTCTGTTTTGGACTCAGTCTTATGAATATCTCTGTTACTTTCAAAGCTTTTTGCAGCCAGGGATAATACACAGGTGGCTGCCCAAAACCTTTTTAAGTGTGTCAAGTCTGATCTTTAGACACTGTATTGAAGCAAAGAAAAACAAGCATGTTGTGCTCTGGTTAGGGGCAGCGAGACTTAAATACCCCATGCATAAGAACAGTAAACCCTGAACACTAGAATTACCAGAGCCTACGAAAAAACTTGTAAATCCGTCCCACCTTAAATTGCTTCTTAAAATCGTTCACAGCTCTCCACCAGCATCATCTAAATGTGCTGATAAAATCAGGCTGCACGCAGCCAGCTATTTCATCCCCCCCTCCGACTTAGAACGTGCACAAACCTCTCCCAGCTCATGCCTTGATTGATTTTCTGGGAGTGAAGTGGAGTTTTAGAGTGGAAATAATAGATCGTTGTTTGGAACACATGCATTTCATGCTACACAGAGGCAGTCATAATAAACGGGTGTCAATGTCGCATGTTAAGGCGGCTTTTTGTTTCTGCAGTTATATTTTTGAATAAAAGCGCAATTGTTGTGTTAGATTTGTACCTTTTGTGAAAGTATTTATTTGATATTTGGACTTTAGGCTTCATACATTATATAGTTTATGCCTGCATTTTGTCATCTACTACTAGAATATAAAAAACGTTTCTGTTTTAACAATGTGTTTACACAGATTACTGTAGAAAAAGAACACACATGAAATGCGTGTGTTCCAAACAATGATCTATTATTTCCACTCTAAAACTCCATTTCACTCCCAGAAAATCAATCAAGGCATGAGCTGTGAGAAGTTTGTGCATGTTCTAAGTCGGTGGGGGGACAGAATAGCCGGTTGCATGCAGCCTGATTTTATCAGCACATTTACATGACAAAAGACGCTGGTGGAGAGCTGTGAAAGATTTTAAGAAGTCGATTTAAGGTGGGATGGATTTACGAGTTTTTTCGTAGGCTCTGGTAATTCTAGTGTTAATGAGCAGAGCAAGAGCAGATAATTAGGAGTATGGACAGCATCTGAGATTAGGAACAATATATGCATTATATAAACCAGTTTATCTAGAGCAGGATCTCATTAAACTTGGAGTCTACACCAGCAGGTTTGAATGCAAGGCAGGAAAAATCCCTGGTATGCAATGTGTATGATATGGCTGATGTTAAGAACAAAAATAATATAATGTTTCAAATATCTAGTTTGAGAGAGAAAAATTGAAAAAAGGGGGACAAATATTTTAAAACATAATTCTGCTACTGGATTACTTTCACAATATCAGGTATTTTGATCTGTGAACATCAACTAAAAAAAGAAATTAATAAATACAGAATAAATACAAAAACACTTTAGTATGTTTAATTTTTCACCTACATGTAAGCTCGGCAGTGACATTGCCAACTCAGGAACATTACAAGGTTTGTATCGCTTCAATGTTAAATGACATTTTAAAGCAAAAGTGATTGGTCAGTAACAATATGATGATCTTGTATGTTGATCTAGTTAAACTCTTAATCAGTGCAGTTTTATTTTCAAAAAGGATTTTTCCTGTGTGAAGGTGAATTATTGTCAACAAAAAGCATGCACCTGAGAAATAAAATGAACAGTTACTCACTCATGATTTTCCTGTCCATATGGTAAAGGTTTTGTTGACTAGCACATTCCAATTTCAGGCTTTGAATTACATCCTGATATACAACAAGCGCAAAGAAAGGTGGCACAGTAAACCGCTTTCTATTTCACACACTTTACACACCCATATTCAGCTTGATCTGTCACCGCAAATGCTTTGTGATCACCCACCCTCCTTCACCAGCTGCCGCTCAGTGGATGAATATATGTGGGTGGTTCATGGTAGACTACTTTCTGTTTTAGAGTTAAAAGTTACAAGGGTAAAGACTAACAGCGAAAATATTCATTCAAAAATGAAAACAAAAAATTTTTAGTAAAATATTATTTAATTTCATTTAGTCTTTCCAGCTAGTTTAATAGTTTTGTTTAGTTTTAGTTTTTCATTTCAGTTTTGTTAATTATTGCATTTCAGTTTATGAAAATGTTTTTTAATAATAGTTTCAGTTTTGAGTTTAGTTTTTGTTAACTATAATAACCTTGCTAGTATGTAGGACTGGGGCGATACCAAAATTTCACATCATGATTATAATAACCAAAATTATCAGTTTATATTTATATTTATTTATTTATTAGTTTTCAGAATTATCATGGTAATGTTAAAACGTGCTACAGTAAAACCCTGCAGCATGAACATACTTTTGCACATACAACCTGCATCACAACCGTTTTTTTCATGCCCAAAAATGCATCAGAACATGACCAAAATTCCAAAGCACGGTCAAAGAAGTAAACACCTTCCACTCATATGCATGATTTCTGCGTCACAAATAAATCCTTAAAACATTAAATTTGGCATTACCCAGTGCTTTGTAAACAACATTCCTTATTGTGCTAGTAATATTACTGTTATTTAGCGATTATTTTGTGCTTTTTACTAAATAATAATGGGTCCAAAACCAAAGAAGGTACAATGATCAAAAACAATAGAAAAAAGAAAGAAATGATTGAAAAATGTGAGAGAGATATATGTATGACTGATCTTGCAGCTTCGTATGGCATGATTAAATCTACTATATTTACGATTTTGAAAAACAGAGTAAATTAAAAAAGCTGAAATTTCTAAGGGTGTGTCACGTGTACTCTGTAAAAACAGACCACCAGCAATTGATGAAGTTGAAAGATTATTGTTACTTTAGATAACTGAAAGACAGCATTCTGGTGATAGCCAATCAGAGGCTATTATTTGTTAAAAGACTAGGAAAATACAAACTGATATTCTGAATGATTATCCTTCAGGGAGTGCTGATAGGGAATGTCCTGTTATAGTAAATTTTCTTTTTTAATTTAAATTGTGTGGGCTATGCTATGCTCATTCTTGTGTCAATCTCTTGCACATTTATTCTTTACTCATGTGTTTTTCCATAAAACACAATTTTAATATGCACAAAACTCAATTCTGGGTATTAAGTAGGTTAGGTATGGGAGTCTTGGAGGCTTGAAATGGATTAAGTCTATTTCCATTACTTCTCAAGGGATAAATTGCCTTGGTCCACGATCAAGTCAGTCCACAACCAGTGGACCTGTCTCTTTGATGATGCTTTCTTTGCTGGAATGCATAAAAGCTTCCATGGTCCTTCTACTAAATTAGTGGATATTCATATGCTTGAATGAATGGCAATGAAAGATGGCTTGAAATCTGAGCAAAAATTTTGCTCATTTCTTTTTATGCAGCTACTAAATGTACACATGTATGTTATTAAATTTAGCATAATATGTTTGATTTCAATGGCGCTGTTCAGTCAGAGGGTTGTTTCAATACTGTTGTATATCTAAAAGACTTTATCTGTAAACCAACCATCCATCTATTATCCAAGCCGCCGAATGCGAACACAGGGTCACGGTGGTCTACTGGAGCCAATCCCAGCCAACACAGGGCACAAGGCAGGAACCAATCCCTGGCAGGGTGCCAACCCACCGCAGGACACACACAAACACACACACACCAAGCACACACTATGGCCAATTTAGAATTGCCAATCCACCTAACCTGCATGTCTTTGGACTGTCGGAGGAAACTGGAGCACCCGGAGGAAACCCACACAGACACGGGGAGAACATGCAAACTCCACGACAGGGAGGACCCGGGAAGCAAACCCGGGTCTCCTAACTGCGAGGCAGCAGCGCTACTACTGCGCCACCATGCCGCCCTTATCTGTAAATCTCAAGTGATTAAAGTAGGATGGCCTGAATGAATTAATTCAGCCTCTGTGGCAAACCGCTAATATTATGAGTTTACATCTGATAGACCATCTACACTTTGTGGCTTTATATTCATTTCTTCAGTAGTTTCTTTTCTTTCTTTTTTTGAAGTAGTTAAGCATCTTAAACTGTATTAAAAACATGCACAGGTATCAACCAAACTGTAAATATGGCTATTGTTATTGTAGCTGCCAAGCACGGATAAAACACATGCTGAAAGAAATCTCTCAGTCCAAAAGTTTGTTTTAAAAATATTTAGTGAAAATTACAAGCAAATAATCCTCACAAGAATAAAGAAAAAAGTTGTTACACATGTAGAATAAAAGGCAAAAAAAGGAGAAATGTATCCTCTCTAAACTTTTCTTGAGAAATTTCTGTACTTAAAAGTTCTTAACTTCTTCTATATACTTTAAGCGTACAGCACAGCACGTAAATAAGTGCTTTGTCTTACATGTTACTTAACACACACAAAAGGCACGTAGGCACAGTTTAAAACCATATGCCCTATACACCTTACACATGGCAAGGCTGGTCACTAACTGAGAATAATGATATTTAGTCAGAGCTGTTAGCAATGGTTAGCGTATCCATCCATTATCCAACCCACTATATCCAAACAGGGTCACGGGGGTCTGTTGGAGCCAATCCCAGCCAACACAGGGAGCAAGGCAGGAAACAAACCCCGGGCAGGGCGCCAGCCCACCGCAGGGAACGCACACACACACACCAAGCACACACTAGGAACAATTTAGGATCGACAATGAACCTAACCTGCATATCTTTGGACTGTGGGAAGAAACCCATGCAGACATGGGGAGAACATGCAAACGCCACAGAGGGAGGACCCGGGAAGTGAACCTGGGTTTCCTTACTGCGAGGCTGCAGCGCTACCATTGCACCACAGTGCCGCCCTGGTTAGAATATACTAATTCAATTCTACATATGGGGGTTTTAGGAACCTCCCATAGATTATGCATTGTCATATAGCAAAACATTTAAGATTCTTATGTAACTAGGAAATACAGTTACAGTCATGTATGTTTGCCTGGGAATAACCTTCAAGGCTTGAAGGGGTAAGCAATATCATCCTATGTTGCGAGGAGGCATGGTCGATAACCAGCCTTTCTCATCCACCTGCAACTCCAAGAGGTCACCCAGTGATGGCATTTGACCATGCCCATGGTATTCAGGTCACGATACCAATAACACTAGAATTTCCAGAGCCTACGAAAAAACTCTTAACTCTGGCCCAACTTAAATCCCTTTGCACCTATCCATCAGTGTCTATTGTCTTCTAAATGTGTCGATAAGCCCAAGCAGACTGATATACCATCCCCCCACAGCCTCAGAATGGGTAAGAAGTTCTCCAAGTTCCTGCTTTGATCGATTATAATAAGTTAAGATGGCGCCTACTGGTATGGCTGGCCATCTGCTCATCTCTCTAGTCTATGTTTTAACTTTGCTTTTATGTTTTAGTTTTTCCCAACAATAACTGTCCTATGATCATGAGTCTTTACCAAACATATTTTCTGGCTTCCTTTCCTTCCTTTCCTCTGAATTTTCCTCTCCTGATTTAATTGTTTGTGAACCAACACCTTTGTTTTATTCATCTCCTGACTTCTTAAATGGACGCCAGTGTTCACCTGTGTCAGTGAGTTAAATGCCCCTCAGAGACACAAACAGACCTGCCGCCGTCATGGGAAAAGAGCCGGAATTGCTGTTAAACAACGCCAACTCAAGTCCCAGAGCTTTGATTTCCGATGCCTGAGAGTCGTAAATGACCCATCTTCTCCTGCTCAGAATTCTATCACTGGTTCATAGGCACAGGACATCAGATTTAATTTCTCCATTTCAAGACAGCATCACTTTTCATCGGTCTGCAATCGAGTAGTAAACACTGCTAATCTCCGCACGCTCACCCGTGCTCATCCTGCAACAAGCTCTTCTACTTCTATCAAGGCTGCTCTTTTCAATGCGAGATCAGTGTCTAATAAAACTTTTATTCAGCAAGACTTTATTACCTCAAATAATCTGGAATTTTTGTTCATCACTGAGACTTGGATTTTAAATGGGGACTCTTCATGTTTTACTGACTTGGTTCCATCAGGTTATTCATTTTTAAACTCTCCTCGTCTGACTCGTCGTAGGAGCATTGCCACTGTTTTTAAAAGTATGTTCTTGTGTTGGAGCCTTACAAAGGGTCCGTTAAGCAGCTTTGAACTTCAACTTTTCGAAATGTGCAGCTCCCCTTCTCTGCTGTTTGCCATGGTTTATAGACCTCCTGTAATTAATAATACTTTCATTTCTGAATTCTCTGATCTCCTGGCTGATATCACCCTCTCCCATGACAAAGTATTTATTGTTGCCGATTTCAAAATTCACGTTTGTTGTCAATCGAAACCTTTGGTCAATGACTTTTTATCACTGTTGGACTCATTTGATTTTATACAGCATTTTAAAATGCCAACTCACTCTCTCGGTCACACCCTTGATCTTGTTCTTAATATTGATATTTCAGTGAATAATATTGATTTATGTGATGTTTCTTTCACTGATTACTTTTCTAAAATGATGGATCTGAATATTACTGTAGCTGTCCCCCACGCTGCTCGCGCTTCTTAAATTATTCTATTATGTCTGATATTAAAACCATTTCTCTAGTCAAATAAACAAATAGTGCAAGTACAATACGCCAGCTTCTGTGGAGCAGCGGTAGGATCTGCTGACTTATAATCTGGAGATGTCAGTTCGATACCGGCTCCCCGGGCAAAGTTAGCGTTATGAGTAGTGAGCTGCTCTTATTGTTAATACTACACAATAAAAACATACATTTGATTTGTGTCTGTAACAGCCTCTGTAAATTTATAGTACTTGTAAAAGTTAGCGCTTTTTCTCACATTGATTCTCTCAGTCATGATCACGATACAACACCCATCCGCCAACCCAGATCTGACGCGGTTACTTTTTATCTGAAACTCGGAATAACTGTAGATATGAGTGGTGTTTTGAGACAATGGAACTGGAAATTCTCTGATCTGGATGGATAAAAGCTGACACAAAAATGCCTTGTATCACGCCGTCAATGAAATTTTTTTATTCACTTTTATTGAGCGTTCCTGCCCACGCTGAATTAGTATGCACCTAATGGTCCATAATGTCAAAGCTACACTGACAAAAAACAGAGACATATGTATCTATACTAATAAAAGGCAAAGCCCTCACTGACTGACTGACTCACTCACTCACTCATCACTAATTCTCCAACTTCCTGTGTAGGTAGAAAGCTGAAATTTGGCAGGCTCATTCCTTACAGCTTACTTACAAAAGTTGGGCAGGTTTCATTTCGAAATTCTACGCGTAATGGTCATAACTGGAACCTATTTTTCTCCATATACTGTAATGGATGTTAGCTCGATGGCTGTGGGGGGCAGAGCTGCGTGTGACATCATCACGCCTCCCATGTAATCATGTGAACTGACTGTGACCGCAGTACGTAGAAAAAAAGGAAGAGTTTCGCGATGAGAAGTAATAAGTCTCAGGGACTGACCATACAAAAGGTTGCCATTAATTTCAGGCAAGATTGCTTTTCTCCTGGACAACTATATGTTGCATTCTCAAGAGTGAGCTTGCGCAGCTTCGTCATATTACAACCAGAGTGCTGAACTGACAGCGTGATATATAAAGAGAAGTAAAATAATCGCAATAAATGAACAAGAAAACAGCGGAGAACCCGTGGATTAAATAAAAAGGCAGCATCCTTGGTAAAGCAAGGAAAAAGGATGGCTTTATATGTTGTTCGTTTATAAAACAGCGGAGAAGCTGTGTAAAGGCTGCTTCACAAAAAACCAGCGGAGCGCCTTATATGGGCAGGCAGTCAGCTAAAGAAGGGAATCGATTAATATCTATAATCGTGATAAACGAACAAAAAACAGCGTACAAGCTGCAGATTAAATAAAGGAGATGGGTACCTCAACAGTAAAGTAAGTCTCGAATAGCTACACAATAACCATAACAATCATAATAAACGAACAATAAAACAGTACAGAACCGCGAACCAAGGAGAAACAACGGCATTATATGGCGTTCGTTTATAAAGCAGCGGAGAAGCTGTGTGAAGGCAGCTACACAAAAAACCAGCAGAGCGCCACACTCTGAATGAATTCCTCGCATCACCGTTATACCCTCTGATCTCCCATTTCAATTCAAATGCCTCAAATTTCCAGTAAGGCTCTGCTTCGCGATGACAATTAATAAGTCTCAGGGAGAACTATACTAATCGTAATAAACAAACAATAAAACAACGGAGAACCCGTGGATTAAATAAAAAGGCAGTATCCTTGGTAAAGCTAGGAAAAAGGCATATAAAATGGCTTTATATGTCGTTCGTTTATAAAACAGCGGAGAAGCTATGTAAAGGCTGCTTCACAAAAAACCAGCGGAGAAGTTGTGTGAAGGCAGCTACACAAAAAAAACAGCAGAACACTCTGAATGTATTCCTCGCATCATCGTTATACCGTCTGATCTCCCATTTCAATTCAAATGCCGCAAATTTCCAGTAAGGCTCTGTTCGTGATGACAATTTTCTGGCACCCCCAGCAACAGCTGCTCGCATATATATATATATATATATATATATATATATATATCTATATATATATATATATATATATATATATATATATATATCTATATATCTATATATATATATATCTATATATATATATCTATATATCTATATATATATATCTATATATATATATCTATACTAATAAAAGGCAAAGCCCTCACTCACTCACTCACTCATCACTAATTCTCCAACTTCCCGTATAGGTAGAAGGCAGAAATTTGGCAGGCTTATTCCTTACAGCTTACTTACAAAAGTTGGGCAGGTTTCATTTCGAAATTCTATGCGTAAGGGTCATAACTGGAACCTATTTTTCTACATATAATGTAATGGAGTTGATTTGGAGATGGCCGTGGGGGGCGGTGTTTCGTGTGACATCATCACGCCTCCTACGTAAGTACGTAGAGAACAAGGAAGAACTCCAAACAGCGATTAGCACAAAACGCCATTTCACAATTGAGAAGGCAGAAAAACATTATGAAGCAAATGATGCATACAAGCATATTCATAAGTACAACTACTGCGGAAACAAAGCACGGCGTGAACCGTAAGTTTATATTAAATTAAGTTCATAGACAGGCTGCCACTAGCGTTTGTAATTTAGTGCCTGCCCATATAAGGCCGTCCATCAGCGGCAATCCAATACAAACACTGCCGCTAAATATTCACGTGTGAAGGACTGTGCTTATGCAGAGGAAGATGAGATGGTCAGGGTGGTGTTTGGCACAAACTCAGCAAAACTGCGAGAGAAATTTTAAGTACCGGGTCTTAGCTGACATTACACGAGATGGCACCAGCACAGCTGGGAACCTTCGATGCAAGAACACCAAGCGGCTCACGTGAACTGACGCAGTGCACAGACAAAAAGCAACAGTTCCAAAGAGTGCTGAACAAAAACTGAATTACACAATTGAGAAGGCAGCAAAAAAATATGAAGCGTCTTATACATAGAATCATATTCATAAGTGCAGCTACTGCGGAAACAAAGCACACGGTGGAAAAAGTGAATGTCCCGCTAAAGGAAGACAGTGTAAAAAACCCGTGCATGCAGTTTGTCACATCTCAGATAAAGAGGAAGACGAGCTGTTTATTGATGCAGTAAGAAACTAATCGATGAATGAAACCTCTTATCTTTACAACGATTGACAAACACGGAATGTAACTTGAACACAACACATCATTACAAATACGAGCCTGATTGAAACAAATAATGATAATCAAATCCTTGATGACAGCAACATTCAATAACACTCACAAAACAATTACTGTATATTGACAATCATGTTACGTTATTTTTAAAATGTTCCCTTTTCTTTTCATAACTTCTACTTCTCCACTGCGATACGCGGGTATATATTTAAATGTATATATATACCCCGATCTACAGTACATACTCAGATAGACAAGCCACATGCTGTGGCAATTGTAGAGTCTTAAGCCTCTAATGCCGACATTCGAGGTTCGATTCCGAGAGGGATGCACTGAGTATGTATGCGCGCTACCGATTCATTTTACCTTAGCATCTCCTTGGTTTGGGACGTATGAAAAATATTAGGTTAGCAGAATCATCTTACGTTATTTTTAAAATGTTTCCCTTTATTAGCACAAGCACAGCTGAGAAGCTTCGATGCATGTACTCCATAAGCGCGTTAAAAATAACGCATTTAATCACACTTTCAATTCCAAGCAAGCGGGAACTTTTGTCAATGCATGATTTCCTGGTACATCCATTACACTGATGCACACATCACAGCTACAAAAATGTTAGAGTCGGAATAAAGCGTTCCTACGACTGATCATTTCGACTTCGAAAGCCTTGATAAAAGCATGGTTTTGTGCACACTGAAAAGCAAGCAAAATTAGATGCATTACAGAAAGCAGACTTTGTGGCTCTTACTGGGGATCATTGGACTTCCGTGACCGTTAGTAATTCTAATTACATCTAATTACAAAATGTTCAATGATCACACTGTTTTAGCCTAATGTACAAAATAATTTTGGCTAAGGTTACTCAGAGTTTAAAGATTAAGTTGGTCAAATTACCTTTTATGTTTCTGACTTATTTTTTAAGAAGAAAAACTGCACTTTATGTTGAAATTTTGATTATTATTATTTAAAGACAATACTATTCTGAAAATCTACTTAAAGTACTTAAACTACCACTTTATTTTTAAGTCTGCCCAATTTTAACCAGGGATGATATTTTTTTTTTTACAGAAATTAAAACAGCTTCAGTTTACAATATTCAAGTACATGTCTATTAATTGATTCTGTCGGCCACTAAAACACTTTTGATTTAAAAAAAAAACATTTGCGATTTGGGGCAAATTTACGTGTGCGATTACATACGATTAATCAAGATTAATTCTTACAAAGCCTCTAATTAATTGGATTAATTTTTTGAATCGAGTCCCACCCCTAATATATATATATGTGGATATATATGTAGATTTGTATATGTGTATATACAGTATGTATATATATGTATGTGTGTATATGTATATATATATATATATATATATAACTGTGTATATATATGTATAGATGTATATATATATATATATATTTATATATATATGTTTATATATGTGTCTGTGTGTGTGTATATATATATAAATAGATAGATATGACAACAACACTCAATATCAATGACAAAACAATTACATTAACAATCATCTTACGTTATTTTTAAAATGTTTGCTTTTCTTTTCATAACTTCTTTAACTACACTATTCAGAAGCTGGTATTTTCTAGTATATATATATATATATATATATATATATATATATATATATATATATATATATATATATAGACTAGCAAAATACCAAGCTTCATGAGAAGTATTTAAAGAAGTAATGAAAAGAGAAAAGGAAACATTTGAAAATAACGTAATATGATTGTCAATGTAATTGTTTTGTCACTGTTATGAGTGTTTCTGTCATATATATATATATATATATATATATATATATATATATATATACATACACACACACACACATAAACATATATATATATATATATATATATATATATACAGTGGAACCTCGGTTCACGACCATAATTCATTCCAAAACATTCCATTCGTAAACTGAAGCAATTTACCCCATAGGATTGTACGTACATACAATTAATTTGTTCAAGACCGTACGAACTGTATGTAAATATATGTAAAGATTAAGCACAAATATAGTTAATTACACCGTAGAATGCACAGTGTAATAGTAAACTAATGTAAAAACATTAAATAACACTGGCACAAAGCACCCAGGCTCCCTCTCTCTGTCAGCAGCACGCGCTCGCTCGCGCTCTCTCTCTCTCTCTCTCTCTCTGAGCAGAGGGGAAAATTTGAACAAATCCGAACTTTAATTTAAAAACCAACCACAAGCAACCAAAAAGCAACAGTGCAGCAGTTCATGCTAATAGCCCGACAGCTTGATCGCTGTAAACACTTTTTTTAAAATGAGTTTTAAGCACAGCGGGGAAAAAAGGAACATTTGAAAAAAGAGAAAAGTAACACTGCAACAAATCACGCTATGAACAACTCCATGTAAACACTTAGCACAGGGAAAAAAGCGAACATTTGAAAAAAGAGAAAAGTAACATTGCAACAATTCATTCTACGAAATTAAAAATTAACTTTTGAAAAATCCATAATGCAAAAACCACCAAAAAAACTACCCTTGCATGAGTCGAGTTCTGGCATGAAGTGAGGAGGAACAGGGTGGAGAGGAGGGGGAGTCTGGCTCCGCAATGGAGGGATATTTTCATTCAGGTGTTTTCTCTCTTGTGATTTCTTGGGTTTCTGGTGTTTTTAGCTGTGTAGCTGGTGGTAGCTAAAGCCTCATGCAGCCTTTCCAAAAACAAAGACCTTGTGACCCAAACCTTCGTGTTTGCCCTCCACATTACTGGCAGTCTGGCTTTGTTTACATTGTGCTGCTTGAAAGCACGAGAGTTCTCAAATTGGTAAATGAGTAAATTGGTAAGCAGTTTTTCCACCTCTTCCAGCACTTGAAACCTCTGCCTGGTTAACGCTGTAACTCCTTTTGCAATATCAGCTGCTTTAATAGTTTCTTTCTGCTTTAGAATAGTCAAAATCACAGATTTTAACTTCTTGTACTTGGTGGCAAGATCAGAAACACGAACGCCACGCTCAAACTTTTCAATAATTTCTTTCTTGACTTCGATTTCAATTTTCTTTAAAACTTTCTTCTCACCACTCTTCACTTGCATAGAAGCCATAGTTAACTGCAAAAGCACACAAAATACTGTAGAGCACAAAGAGAGTGCAGGTAAAGCACACACATCTGACTGAAACAATGAACAGGGAGCAGCTCTGCTTAAATACAGTAATCGGCGCGTATGAACCAGCCAGGCAGGCAGGCAGGCACGTGCAGGCTCGCTCTCTCTCTCTCTCAGCAGCTCCACCCTTCCTCTCCCTCTCTCTCAGCAGCAGCAGGCAGGCACGCACGCACCCTCCCCCTCTCAGCAGCAGGCAAGCACGAAGGTGCACACACCTTCTCCCTGCCTCTCTCTCTCAGCAGCAGGCAGGCACGCACGTGCACGCACCCTCCCCCTCTCATCTGACAGAGAACAACGCAACACGTGCGGAAATCATCGACGCGCACAAACCGAAAGGGAAACTGGCTTGTTCGTATACCGAGTGTGAGGTCGTGAACAGTGGCAAAAGTTTGGTGAAGTTTGGCGAACCGAGTTGTACGTGTACCAAGACGTTCGCGAACCAAGACGTTTGTGAACCGAGGTTCCACTGTATACACACACATATATATATATATATTACAGTAGAACCTCGGTTCACAACCATAATTCGTTCCAAAACTCTGGTCGTAAACCGATTTGGTCTTGAACTGAAGGAATTCCCCCATAGGATTGTATGTAAATACAATTAATCCCATCCAAACCATATGAATTGTATGTAAATATAAATTTTTTTTTTTTTTAAGTTTTTAAGCACAAATATAGTTAATTAAACCATAGAATGCACAGCGTAATAGTAAACTAAATGTAAAAACATTGAGAAAACCTTGAACAACAGAGAAAACCAACACTGCAATAGTTTGCGCTATAGAACTACCAACCGCTGGCTAAAAGCACTTTTTTTAATGAGTTTTAAGCACAGGGAAAAAAAATGAACATTTGAAAAAATCGTAATTTAATAAACCACCAAGAAAAATAACATTGCAACAATGCACATTACGAACCAATCGCTGGAAACAGAAGTGAAAACAAATTCAAGCCCAGTGCATTCTTTAACTGCCTTCCTACCTTAATGCATCCAGCACTCTCTCGCACTGACTGTGTGTCTGCATCTCGCGCTGCCTGTGTGTGTGTGTGTGTGTGTGTGTCGCGCTTTTGCGCTGTCTGTGTGTCTGCATCCCACATTGCCTCTGTGTGTGTGTGTTGCACTCTCTGAAGCTGCCTGTGTGTATGCATCTCGCACTGCCTCTGTGTGTGTGTGTGTGTGTGTGTGTGTGTGTGTGTATTGCGCTCTCTCGCGCTGCCTATGTGTCTGCATCTCGTGCTGCCTCTGTGTGTGTGTGTTGCGCTCTCGCGTGCTGCCTGTGTGTGTGCATCTCTCTCGTGCTGCCTGTGTGTGTTTTTGTGTGTGTGTCGCGTTCTCTCGCTCTCTCTCTCTTGCTCACTGCACAGGAAATGCACAGGGAGAGACTGAACATGTAAAAACCGAAAGGGAAACTGGCTTGTTCAGATACCGAGTGTGTGGTCGCGTGAACCGAGGCAAAAGTTAGGCGAACGTTTTGGTCGTAAACCGAGTTATACGTGTACCGAGATGTTCATGAACGCAAATACAGCCTCAAGTCTTTTTGAATATGATGCCTGCCACAAGCTTGGCACATCTATCCTTGGCCAGTTTCGCCCATTCCTCTTTACAGCACCTCTCAAGCTCCATCAGGTTGGATGGAAAGCGTCAGTGCACAGTCAATTTAAGATCTCTCCAGAGATGTTCAATCAGATTCAACTCTGGGCTCTGGCTAGGCAACTCAAGGACATTCACAGAGTTGTCCTGAAGCCACTCCTTTGATATCTTGGCTGTGTTTAGGTTCGTTGTCCTGCTGAAAGATGAACCGTCGCCCCAGTCTGAGGTCAAGAGCGTTCTGGAGCAGGTTTTCATCCAGGATGTCTCTGTACATTGCTGCAGTCATCTTTCCCTTTACCCTGGCTAGTCTCCGAGTTCCTGCCGCTGAAAAACACCCCCACAGCATGATGCTGCCACCATCATGCTTCACTGTAGGAATGGTATTGACCTGGTGATGAGCAGTGCCTGGCTTCCTCCAAACGCGACACCTGGCATTCACACCAAAGAGTTCAATCTTTGTCTTATCAGACCAGAGAATCTTATTTCTCACCATGTCGGAGTCCTTCAGGTGTCTTTTAGCAAACTCCATGCGGGCTGTCATGTGTCTTGCCTCTCCTCAGTGTGTGGAGACAACCTGGCACTGCTCATCACTTGTCCAATACAGTCCCCACAGTGAAGCATAGCGGTGGCAGTATCATGCTGTGGGGGAGTTTTTCAGCTGCAGGGACAGGGCGACTGGTTGCAATCGAGGGAAAGATGAATGCGGCCAAGTACAGGGAAATCCTGGACAAAAACCTTCTCCAGAGTGCTAAGGACCTCAAACTGGGCCGAAGGTTTACCTTCCAACAAGACAATGACCCTAAGCACGCAGCTAAAACAATGAAGGAATGGCTTCACAACAACTCTGTGACTGTTCTTGAATGGCCCAGCCAGAGCCCTGACGTAAACTCAATTGATCATCTCTGGAGAGACCTAAAAATTGTTGTCCACCAACGTTTACCATCCAACCTGACAGAACTGGAGAGGATCTGCAAGGAGGAATGGCAGAGGATCCCCAAATCCAGGTGCATCTTTCCCAAGAAGACTGGCTGTATTAGCTCAAAAGGGTGCTTCTACGAAATACTGAGCAAAGGGTCTGAATACATAGGACCATGTGATATTTCAGTTTTTCTTTTTTAATAAATCTGCAACAATTTCAAAAATTCTTTTTTGTCTGTCAATATGGGGTGCTGTGTATACATTAATGAGGATAAAAATGAATTTAAATGATTTTAGCAAATGGCTGCAAAATAACAAAGAGTGAAAAATAGAAGGGGGTCTGAATACTTTCCGTACCCACTGTGTGTGTATATATATATTGTGGTGATTACTTATCCTCAAAGAATACAGCACAAACAAAAACAAAGTTTTGGGGACCGTCCCCATATATTGTCACCCAGACAATAATGAATGTAAGTGATTCAGAGTCTCAAGAATAAAACAGTGAACAGCTTTCTTTAACCAAAATGGCGGCTTTATACAGAAAAGGATTATGATACAGGAAATGGTTGGCAGGAAGTGGTGTTGAAAACAGGAACCGGAAACAACGTCATTATGATTGGATGGAAGTGAGGTGAATTGATGGAGCCAGAAGTGACGTCATCATGGTTGACTGGAAGTGACGTCGTCGCGGCCATTTTGGAACCCTGAAGTGGAGGATTATTTTTCTTCAGGTTTTCTGTTGATCAAAAGAGATTTGGGTAACTAAAACGTGACAAACCTCTATCTCGCGATGTTTCACTCACCTTCAGGCTCTTTGACTACCTCCTAATCGCACATGTGTGACAATATATATATATATATATATATATATATATATATAAATAAATAAATAAATAAATAAATATGATGTATATATATATATATATATATATATATGTATATGTATATATATATATATATGTATATATATACTAGCAGAATACCGCTTGGCAGCGAGAAGTAGTGTGTTAAAGAAGGTACAAAAAAGAAAAGGAAAAATTTTAAAAATAACGTAACATGATTGTTAATGTAATTGTTTTGTCACTGTTATGAGTGTCGCTGTGATATATATATATATAGCAAAATACCCAGCTTAGCGAGCGTATGTCATGTGTTAAAGAAGTTATGAAAAGAAAAGGAAACATTTTAAATATAATGTAACATGATTATCAAAGTAATTGTTTTGTGTATTTGGTGGCAGCGTCACAAAGTTGTTTTCGTAGCTGCATCAGAAAATGTACCACAACGCCTGACACGCCTCCTTTTTACTGTTTTCTCACAGCTTGGATTTCTGCTGTCATATACATATACATACACACACACACACACACACACATACATATATATATATATACACACACACATACATATCTTCATATCTACATATCTATATACAGTACATATCTACATATACACATATATATATACATACCTATCTACATCATATATACACACACACAAATTATATGTATGTATGTATGTATATGTGTGTGTGTGTGTGTGTGTGTGTGTGTATATATATATATATATATATATATATAATCTAGATAGGGGTGTGTGTGCATATATATATATGCATATACATACATATATATATACACATACATATACTTGTGTGTATGTTTGTATGTGTCTATATGTGTGTGTATAGCTTTGGTCACTGAGTGCAAGGGAAAAATAATAAAATAGAGTCTATAAGTTATTAAACAGTAAAACATTAACGCTTTCAAGAAGTACAGGTACATTGAGCACTACTGGAGTGGTTTGGGTAAACTACATTTTAAAGACTGTGTAACACAACAGGTAAGTAACTAACAGCAGCTAAAATGTATATGGATCATCTCGGTAGTAGATCCCTTTTGAAAGGCGCTACACGACGGCTGTGGTATAGAAATTACATTTTCTATGTGAACGCTCAAATTTGTGCCTCTGGTAATGTGCCTTACCGCAATTAAAGAAAATTAGTTTTGTGTCCTCTGCAGTGTTAAGAGAAAAGGCTTTGGTTTGGGATAAAAGGAAAAAGGTGTAAAGAAAGGAAAGTTGCCTTTTCTTTATATAGTATAGAGAGATGTGTTCGCTGACGTTATGATCGCCTTTTGGGGACAGTCGCGGTGGGTCTTGTGTAGACTGGTGAGACGGCCCCGCCATTAATCAGCTGTGATGGCACTGTCAGTCCTCCACTGTGCGTGTCTTCATAATCCGAGGTTAGGACCTCATAATCGTATACGTGCAAAAGAAAGTGTGAATCGCCTTAATATTATTTTGCCGTGGTGTAGAAAAGGGGTCCTGTGTTTGCACTTGTCTGGGCTATAGCGCAGGGGAGGATGAAAAATTAAAAGTGCTCACTTTGACTTAAGGCAGAAGCGCAGTCAGCGTCTCAAAGGCCGGCACAGCTATGCAAGCGCTGGCTGCTCGACTTTTGCTGGGCAGGAGACCCCTTTTGTACACACGCTCATGATATCAAAAGTCTCAGCGCTCTTTGGAGGTAATTCATATATTATATATATAGCAAAATACCCGCTCGAGCGGAGAAGTAGTGTGTTAAAGAAGTAATGAAAAGAAAAGGAAACATTTTAATAATAACGTAACATGATTGACATTGTCATGAGTGTTGCTGTCATATATATGCCTGCCTAAATAAGTCACCCTCGCTTTGCTCTTACTTTTTTACCGTCATTTAATCATGGCTAGTGGCGGAAAAATTATAAAATGGAAGGAGGATGGCTTTACCAAAACAATTATTGATGGCTAATCGATTATTCATAAAGCTTGAATTGGTGATCTGTTTTTCTGTGTTAACCTCATATTTTTCATACTTCTTCTCAAACTAAAGGGGTGCGAGGGTAAAATGCGCTTGATCAATGTAATCGTGTACCAGGAAATCATGCATTGACAAAAGCTCCCTTTGCTTGTAATGCAAAGTGTGATTAAATGCATTATTTTTAACGCGTTATGGAGCACATGCATCAAGCTTCTCAGCTGTGCTTGTGCTAAGAAAAGGAAAGATTTTAAAAATAACGTAACACGATTGTCAATGTAACCTTTTGTAAGTAGTGCCTGGAGGATTCAGTGTGGAGAAACTCTAGAGAGAGCATGTGTATTAACTTGTGGATTTTTCTGTGAGTATTTGGTGGCAGTCTGACGGTTGCTTCGAAGACGGCGTTAGCCTGCAGAGCTCAGCTCAGATTGAAATGCGATGAATGGGCGGGGAGATGATGACGTGACTCCCCCATCCGCCTTAACTGTCAATCCCCACAAACACAGTCTCTCAGAATTTGCATAAGCACATCCCTTCACCTACAATTTTAACTTAGTTACAAAGTGATCAAAACTCTCGCTTATATCCGCGCCCTCTCATTAAACTTGTATCCCGCATTACCTGTGGGCATGTGAAACGCCAGCGTAGCCTGTCTATGAACTTAATTTAAAGTTTAGGTTTACACCTTGCTTTCTTTCGAGGTAGCAGCACTCATGAATATGGTAGTATATGTCACTCGCCGCTTCTTATTGTTTTAGCTGCCTTCTCAATTATATAATGCATGTTTTCTTAAGCGCTTTTGGAGGTCTTCCTGGTTTTCTACGCACGCGCTGACAGTCAGTTCACGTGATTACGTGGGAGGCGTGATGATGTCACACGAAACTCCGCCCCCCCACGTCATTCCAGCTCAACTCCATTACAGTTAATGGAGAAAAATACCTTCCAGTTATGACCATTAGGCATAGAATTTCGAAATGAAACCTGCCCAACTTTTGTAAGTAAGCTGTAAGGAATGAGCCTGCCAAATTTCAGCCTTCTACCTACACGGGAAGTTGGAGAATTAGTGATGAGTCAGTGAGTGAGTGAGTGAGTCAGTGAGTGAGTGAGTGAGGGCTTTGCCTTTTATTAGTATAGATATATATATGTGTATATGTATATATGTATATGTATATATATATATATATATATATATATATATGTATATGTATATATATATATATGTATATATATATGTATATATATATGTATATATATATATGTATATATGT
This sequence comes from Polypterus senegalus, assembly GCF_016835505.1. Lineage (NCBI taxonomy): Eukaryota > Metazoa > Chordata > Cladistia > Polypteriformes > Polypteridae > Polypterus > Polypterus senegalus. The sequence continues at coordinate 111,749,245 of NC_053162.1, forward strand.
ATGTATATGATCTGGACCAGGGCATCACTGAGCTCCTGGACAGTCTGAGGTGCAACCTGGTGGCATTGGATGGACCAAAACATAATGTCCCAGAGGTGTTCTATTGGATTTAGGACAGGAACAATGGTATCAATTCCTTCATCCTCCAGGAACTGCCTGCATACTCTCACCACATGAGGCCAGGAATTGTCGTGCACCAGGAGCCACTGTACCAGCATAGGGTCTGACAATGGGTCCAAGGATTTCATCCCGATACCTAATGGCAGCCAAGGTGCCTTTGTCAAGCCTGTAGTGGTCTGTGTGACCCTCCATGGATATGCCTCCCCAGACAATCATTAACCCACCACCAAACTGCTCATGCTGAATGATGTTACAGGCAGCATAATGTTCTCCATGGCTTCTCCAGACCCTTTCACTTCTGTCACGTGCTCAGGGTGAACCTGCTCTCATCTGTAAAAAGCACAGGGCACCAGTGGTGCATCTGCCAATTCTGGTATTCTATGGCGAATGCCAATCGAGCTGCATGCTGCTGGGCAGTGAGCTCAGGGCCCATTAGAGGACATGGGGCCCTTGGGTCACCCTCATGAAGCCTTTCTGGTTGTTTGGTCAGAGACATTCACATCAGTGACCTGCTGGAGGTCGTTTTGTAGGGCTCTGGCAGTGCTCATCCTGTTCCTCCTTGCCCAAAGGAGCAGATACTGGTCCTGCTGATGGGTTATGGACCTTCTATGGCCCCCTCCAGCTCTCCTAGAGTAACTGCTTGTCTCCTAGAATCTCCTTCATGCCCTTGAGACTGTGCAGGGAGACACAGCAAACCTTCTGGCAATGACACGTATTGATGTGCCATCCTGGAGAAGTTGGACTACCTGTGCAACCTCTGTAGGGTCCAGGTATCGCCTAATGCTACCAGTAGTGACACTGACTGTAGCCAAATGCAAAACTAGTGAAGAAAAATTCAGAAAAGATGAGGAGGAAAAAATGTCAGTGGCCTCCACCTGTTAACACTAGAATTACCAGAGCCTACGAAAAAACTCGTAATTCCGTCCCACCGTAAACTGCTTCTTAAATCCCTTCACACCTCTCCGCCAGCCTTTGTCTTCTAAATGTGCTGATAAAGAGAAGCTAGAGCAGCCGGCTATTCCATCCCCCCACCAATTTAGAACGTGCACGAACTTCTCTCAGCTCATGCCTTGATTGAGTATCTGGGAGTGAAGTGGAGTTTTAGAGTGGAAATAATAGATCGTTGTTTGGAACACACGCATTTCATGTCTGTTCCGTTTCTACAGTAATCTGTGTCAACACATTGTTAAAACAGAAACTTTTTTATATTCTAGTAGTAGATGACAAAATGTAGGCATAAACTATATAATGTATGAAGCCTGAAGTCCAAATAGCAAAGAAACATTTTCACAAGAATAACACAATTGCACTTTTATTCAAACATATAACTGCAGAAACAAAAGCCGCCTTAACATACGACATTGACACCAGTTTACTTTAACTGACTCGTGGTTCATAGACTCAGGCCCCGCTTGGGAATCAAAGGGTCATGGGTTCGATCCTGCGGCCCTCCGTTTTGAGAAGTAAACTGCTCTTATTCTTACTGTTTTAGAATAAAAGCATACATTTGATTTCAGTCTGTAACAGCCGGTGCAATTTATGATCCTTGTAAAGGTTAGCTTTTTTTATTCACTTTTCATTCTCTCAGTCGCGTTCAGAATCAATCCATACAACCCCATCTGACACGGCTGTTTTCACTAACACGCGCTATAGCTCTGCAGTGTACCACGATGCATACTAAGCGCCCCACCGGTTCTGACACACAACGCTGGCGAAGCTGCCTTCTTCGTATCTCACCGTCACTTGCTTTTCTTTTTATTCAGTTTTATTGAGTGTTCCTGCCAGTCCCGCATGTTGCTGTATGCTTTTTCTTTTGTACTCCAGGACATGCAGAGGAAAGAATGGTAAAGACCAGTAACCGGGCGCTATATGCAATCATCAGACACTCCCCATCTGCCCGTGTCGCTCAAACACAGGAACATATATTGGTGTAAAAGTATAACAAAAGTGCACTTTTATTCAAGTGCACTTTTTCCATCGCCTTTTCCTGTAAGAAGCAGTGTACACACTTCTCTCTATGCTGTGGTTTCTATTACACACCTGAAAGAAAGAGACAATACATATGAACATATCCAGCATACAGCAACATGCGGGACTGGCAGGAACACTCAATAAAACTGAATAAAAAGAAAATCAAGTGACGGTGAGATACGAAGAAGGCAGCTTCGCCAGCGCCTGTGTGTCAGAACCGGTGGGGGGCGTTAGTATGCATCGTGGTACACGCAGAGCTATAGCTGCCTGTATTCTGTTTCTTTTGTACTCCAGGGCACGCAGAGGAGAGAATAGTAAAGAGCAGTAAGTTCGCGCTATATGCAATCATCAGACACTCCCCATCTGCCCGTTGTTTTGTTATACTTTTCAATACTTTTATACTGCTCAAACGGGCATGCTCAAAAATACACGTAATGCCACGAAAAGTGCACGCAGACACTTCATTTCGCAAACAAAACAAGTGCACTTTTATTCAAAACTACCTGTATAACCAAGAAAAAGAAAGCAAGTTACAGTAGGCGATTGATACGACATCTTGCATGGTGCAATGCTAAGAAGTGCAGATTTTCATTCCGTGCTATATAAAATCATCACATTCAAATATTAACAGTTCCTACACACCCAAGGACCGTCCTTCCTACATTTACGACACGTGTACTTGTTGCCGTGTACACACCTCTCTGTGCTATGGTTTCTATTACACTGAATGAGCACCTGACACTGTACTTTCTTCCCTGGGGGAAGGTCCCGATCAGAGAATTTCCAGTTCCTGCATAAATTCACACCCGATCTGACGCTGTTCGCTTTCAAATAATATTGCATTAGTGCGATTATATTTTCACATATATTGTCTCTTTCTTTCAGGTGTGTAATAGAAACCACAGCATAGAGAGAAGTGTGTACACTGCTTCTTACAGGAAAAGGCGATGGAAAAAGTGCACTTGAATAAAAGTGCACTTTTGTTATACTTTTACACCAATATATGTTCCTGTGTTTGAACGACACGGGCAGATGGGGAGTGTCTGATGATTGCATATAGCGCCGGTTACTGGTCTTTACCATTCTTTCCTCTGCATGTCCTGGAGTACAAAAGAAAAGCATACAGCAACATGCGGGGACTGGCAGGAACACTCAATAAAACTGAATAAAAAGAAAAGCAAGTGACGGTGAGATACGAAGAAGGCAGCTTCGCCAGCGTTTGTGTGTCAGAACCCGGGGGTGCGTTAGTATGCATCGTGGTACACTGCAGAGCTATAGCGCGTCTTTAGTGAAAACAGCCGTGTCAGATGGGGTTGTATGGATTGATTCTGAACACGACTGAGAGAATGAAAAGTGAATAAAAAAAAAGCTAACCTTTACAAGGATCATAAATTGCACCGGCAGTTACAGACTGAAATCAAATGTATGCTTTTATTCTAAAACAGTAAGAATAAGAGCAGTTTACTTCTCAAAACGGAGGGCCGCAGGATCGAACCCGTGACCCTTTGATTCCCAAGCGGGGCCTGAGTCTATGAACCACGGAGTCAGTTAAAGTAAACTGGTGTCAATGTCGTATGTTAAGGCGGGTTTTTGTTTCTGCAGTTATATGTTTGAATAAAAGTGCAATTGTGTTATTCTTGTGAAAATGTTTCTTTGCTATTTGGACTTCAGGCTTCATACATTATATAGTTTATGCCTACATTTTGTCATCTACTACTAGAATATAAAAACGTTTCTGTTTTAACAATGTGTTGACACAGATTACTGTAGAAACGGAACAGACATGAAATGTGTGTGTTCCAAACAACGATCTATTATTTCCACTCTAAAACTCCACTTCACTCCCAGATACTCAATCAAGGCATGAGCTGAGAGAAGTTCGTGCACGTTCTAAATTGGTGGGGGGATGGAATAGCCGGCTGCTCCTAGCTTCTCTTTATCAGCACATTTAGAAGACAAAGGGCGCGGAGAGGTGTGAAGGGATTTAAGAAGCAGTTTAAGGTGGGACGGAATTACGAGTTTTTTCGTAGGCTCTGGTAATTCTAGTGTTAAACCATTCCTGTTTTGGGGGTCATCTAATTGTTGCCCCTCTAGTGCATCTGTTGTTAATTTCATTAACACCACAGCAGCTGAAACTGATTACCAACCCCCTCTGCTACTTAACTGACCAGATTAATATCCCATAAGTTTCATTGACTTTGTGCTATACTCTGATTAAAAAAGTGTTCCCTTAATTTTTTTGAGCAGTATATAAACATAAACATACATATATACTGTATACATATATAAATATATATATATATATATATATATATATAAAATATATATATATATATATATATATATATATATATATATATATATATATATATATATATACAGTGGAACCTCGGTTTACGAGTAACTTGGTTTATGAGTGTTTTGCAAGACGAGCAAAAATTTTTAATAAATTTTGACTTGATAAACAAGCAATGTCTTGCAATACGAGTAGTATGGATACACTTTGTCTGCTGAGCGTCATGTGATCACAACTGAGCTGATGGTGGTTCTCTCTCTCTCTCCTTATCTCGCCGCCGCTCATCACGCCTTTTTCTCTCTCCTTATCTCGCCGCTAGTGCGCGCTTTTTTCTCTCTCTCCTTATCTTGCTCGCCGCCTTCATCATGTCTTTTCTCTCTCCTTATCTCTCTCAGCCCAGTGCGCCTTTTTCTCTTTTCTCCTATTCTTGCTCGCCCAGCTTCTCTCTATTTACAGCGCTTCTCTCTCTCTATCTCGCCGCCAGCAGCCTCTGTTTACTACAGCATTGTGACTGTGTGTGCGCTGTGAAGTGCGTAGTCCTCATCTTGCTCCCCAAAACACGGTAAGCTGAGTCTCAGTACTTTAACACCAGCTGAATAAACACCAGTTTATTCAGTTTGAAACAGCAACAGCGCTGTTATTTATTGCAGCGGATCTTTTATAATGTTCCTTGATCTTTTGGATGCGCTTTATATGGCTTAACTGCTACAGCGCTTGGGAGACTGCGATTGCTTTGGGACACTCTTCAGCGTGTCAGTCCCGCTAGTGGAATTCCACATGAATTTAGAAACTCACCCCAGCCATGATTCTTTTTAAAGGTAAATTGCAGGTTAATTTGTATTATGTATTTTACTTTATATTTTGTATTAATCCTTTTTATATGAATAGTTTTGGGTTGTGGAACTAATCATCTGAATTTCCATTATTTCTTATGGGGAAATTCGCTTTGATATACGAGGTTTTGGATTGCAGCACGCTTCCGAATCCTAATTATGCGCGCAAACCGAGGTTCCACTGTATATATATATATATATATATATATATATATACAGTGGGAGCCACGCCAAACAGCCGCCTGGAGCATGACAGGTCCATGACAGGACCATGACAGGACCATGCACGATCCGCACGGAATGTGATCCCAGCGATGACGCAGTTAACGATGCCCCCCCATAAACGCCCCATGCGCTTTCTAAAAGATGGTTGCAATGCTGTATAATCCCGCCAGATGGAGCATTGAATGCTTCAGTTAACTGCAGTGTCAGGAAGCCCTATACCGTATCTTTAATATACTGTATAGGCAGTTCTTGTATTGTCAACATAGTTTCATAAATAGATGACGTGGTAAAAAACAACAACAAACCGATTAATAAAACAGATTTGTTAAATCACTCAATACACAACCCATGATGATTATGCTATTTATTATTAAATAATGAATTAATAAAACTAGTTAGTAAAATATTTTTATTCTAGACTATAAGTGAAGAAAAATAAAGCAAGTTACAGTAGGCGGTTGATACGACAGCTTGCGTGGTGCAATGCTAAGAACTGCTGATTTCCGATCCGTGCTATATAAAATCATCACATTCAAATATTAACAATTCCCACACACCCTTCCTACATTCACGACATGTGTACTTGTTGCAGTGTACACATCTCTCTGTGCTATGGTTCCTATTACACTGAATGAGCACCTGACATTGTACTTTCTTCCCTATATAAATAACATTCGAGTATAGCGTCTCCAAATAAATCACATTCGAGCTATAGCGCTCCAAATAAATCACATTTGAGTTATAGCGCTTTTTATGTGAAAACAGCATTGTCAGATTTGGGGGTGGGTGAACGCGACTGAGAGAATGGAACTGAATTTTTTAAAAAAAGCTAACCTTTACAATTATCATGCATTTACATATTCGTTTTCAAACAATATTGCATTATTATATAGGAGCTTCCCTGTCTGCCTATCATATAGTGCCTTTCCTTCCTACCTATCTATATATCTATCCCCTTAGCTGTTTTTTATATATCTATTATACAGTGCCTTCCCTGTTTATTTATATATCTAGTGCCTTCTCTGCCTGTCTGTCTTTCTGTCTGATTGCATATAGCTAAACTCACTGCTCTGTACTATTCTGTCCCCTGCATGTCCTGGAGTATAAAAGAAACAGCACCATACAGCAACATGTGCGAACTGGCAAGATCGGGAAAAACACGCGTCACTGATTACAAACCGCAAGATGAATGAAAGAGACAATATATGTAAAACATCATCGACTAATGCAATATTATTTGAAACGAATAGCGCCAGATCGGGTTTGAATATGCCCGATCTGACGCTGTTCGCTTTCAAATAATATTGCATGTACTGTGCGCTGAAACTGCTTCACTGAATAAGATGACTCCTTCTGTAACAGCATCAGCGTATTCAAACCCTGACGCTGACGCAAATAATATTGCATGTACTTAACTATTTTAGAATAAAACATACATTTGATTTCAGTCAGTCTGTAAGAGCCAGTGTACATTACGGAAGCGTATTAGGGCCACGGTGAAAAAAATACGGACACAGTGAAGAAAAAAATCTAAATGTCGAGATTAAAGTCGACATGTTGACTTTATTCTCGACATTTCCACTTTATTGTCGCCAATTATGTCGAGATTAAAGTCGACATTTTCCACTTTATTCTAATAGTTTATTTTGTCAGTAGAATGTCGCAAACTAAACTAAATCTTAAAATGAATGTTTAATTTACTAGATTTTCTCAAACCCGTCATTAATTAATGTAGCACATTAAATGCTTTATATTAAGTGTTCCCGACCCAGTTAAGTTGTGTTTACACGGATTACTGTAGAAACGGAACACACGTGAAATGCGTGTATTCCAAATAATGATCTATTCTTTCCACTCTAAAACTCCACTTCACTCCCAGATAATCAATCAAGGCATGAGCTGGGAGAAGTTTGTGCACGTTTTAAGTCGTTGGGGGGATGGAATAGCCGACTCGGAACCAGTGGTGCGCTGTCAGATCCGGAAATCTCTGCATGACAGTCTCGTGCACTTCTCTTTTAAATTCTTGGACAATTTGGCTTTGCCGTTTGTCCCACTCCAGTTCAATGTAACCCATGGGTCTCAATCACAAAATCAGCCAACACTGTAAACAGATGACACAACAAATTATATACTCTGAAACGTTCATTTGAACATTTAAAAATACAGTATATACAAAAACATAAATATAAAAACAATCAACTATTATTGTTAAAGTCAGTCTGCTGTTCAGGATCAAGTTTACGGGCTTCGTTTAACGTTGAAGCACTAACTGCCAAAGTGCCACCGTGTGTGTGTGTGTGTGCGCGCGGCCCGCATTCGTCAGGTTTGTCTGAGCTGGCTTTAACACAAACACATTTGCGCCAGCAGGACGAAAAAACATTTTAGCACCATCTAACAGTCAGTAATAAGGAGAAGTCAGTACATTCTCCGTTGAGATTTCTCACATTCCACTCCTCCTAAGTTTGTCTTTTAATGAAGTTCTAAGAAAACTAAGAAAAATATTTTGGGTCACTTAAGCACGAAATAGCACGGACGAAATGATCAAGATTTTAATTGTTGTCATTTTCTCAAACATGATTTTCCAACTTGGCGTTTATAAAGATTTAGACAGACTGAATTTAAGAATGCACCCCTAGTAACCTAAAAAAACACACACACACCGAAGAGCAAAGCGAGCTGCGATTCACACCTCAGACCGTCTTTTGTCTTGTAAATGAGGTATCCTAATTCACCTTCCAATCCCCACCAGCACACACACTCTTTGTCTGTACTGTACACTGTTGCTGTTTGTTAGGGCACTTGGTTATACAGAGTACTTTAATGTATAAAACACTTACTTCCTGGTTTGTTTTATTTTAAATATAGCTTATTACCTTATTCAGCAAAATAAACAATGTTATCTTTGTGTTAATTATTAACGTATTGATGTCTTTTAATTAAGGACAAAAATAGACCATGCGCTTGTGTTTAGGACTGCTGAACAGCTGTGTTCATAGGTTTAATCAACGATAACAGTTAAAGCATTTGTGGATGAGAGGTGTGTGTGTGTGCGCTCCTGCATTTCTCCGTTGGCTTTAACACAAACACATTTGCGCAGACAGGTCTAAAGAACCCCCCCCCCCGCCAAAAAAACACACACAGAGCAATTAGCACCATGTCATAGTCAGGATTCTCCACTGAGGTTTCTCACCTAAGTTTGTGTTTGCTCTTTTGATGGAGTAAAAAATTATAATGGGTCACATAATCACAAACACAAACTAGCACAGATACATATGATCAAGTGTTTAACTATTGTTTTCATTTGTTTCTATGACCAGTAATAATATTAATAATAATTATTATTGTTAGCCCAACTCTTTGACTATTTAAAACAAAGCGTCTCCCATTTTTGCCCATTTACTGTAAGTAGTTGGTTCAAGTAAATGTTTTTTAAATACCCAAACAATCCCCAACAATTAAAACACGCACACCGACTTTAGAAATAAAATGTATTCTTCCAAAACTAGTCAATCGCTTCTTAAAACCGTTCTCACCTCTCCGCCAGTGTCTTTTGTTAATCTAAATGTGCTGATAAAAGAAAAGCTGCAAGTAGCCGGCTATTCCATCCCCCGAACGACTTAGAACGTGCACAAACTTCTCCCAGCTCATGCCTTGATTGATTATCTGGGAGTGAAGTGGAGTTTTAGAGAGGAAATAATAGATCATTATTTGGAATACACGCTTTTCACGTGTGTTCCGTTTCTACAGTAATCCGTGTAAACACATTTTAAAACAGAAACGTTTTCATATTGTAGTAGTAAATGACAAAATGTAAGCATAAACTATATAATGTATGAAGCCTGAAGTCCAAATATCAAACACTTTCACAAAAGGAACAAATATAACAGAACAAGTATGCTTTTATTCAAAAAATATAACTGCAGAAAAAAAACGCCTTAACATGCGACATTGACACTTGTTTATCGCGACTGCCTCCGTAAGCAATTGAATCAGCTCCCGACTGCGAGTCAGAAGACCGTGAGTTCGATCCTGCACCACTTTGTTTTGAGAAGTAAACTGCTCTTATTCTTACTATTTTAGAATAAAAACATGCATTTGATTTCAGTGTGTAACAGTGTAATTTATGATACTTGTAAAGGTTAGTTTTTTTTATTCACTTTTCATTCTCTCAGTCGTGTTCAGGATCCTTCCCTACCCCCCATCTGAGAATGCTGTTTTCACATAAAGATGCGCTGTAGCTCTGCAGTGTACTTGTGACTGCATTCTCGTACCAATGCTTGCGAACTGAAGTGCCTGCATGCAGTTTTCGTGGCATTACACGTCTATTATTTGAGCATGCCCATGTCGCTCAAACACAGGAACATATGTTGGTGTACAAGAATAAAAACAAGTGCACTTTTATTCTAGACTATAAGTGAAGAAAAAATAAAGCAAGTTACAGTAGGCGGTTGATACGACAGCTTGCGTGGTGCAATGCTAAGAATTGCTGATTTCCGATCCGTGCTGTATAAAATCATCACATTCAAATATTAACAATTCCACACACCCTTCCTACATTCACGACATGTGTACTTGTTGCAGTGTACACATCTCTCTGTGCTATGGTTCCTATTACACTGAATGAGCACCTGACATTGTACTTTCTTCCCTGTTTAAATAACATTCAGTATAGCGCTCCAAATAAATCACATTCGAGTATAGCGTCTCCAAATAAATCACATTTGAGTTATAGCGCGCTCCAAATAAATCACATTTGAGTTATAGCGCCTTTATGTGAAAACAGCATTGTCAGATTGGGGGGTTCGTGAACGCGACTGAGAGAATGGAACTGAATTTAAAAAAAGCTAACCTTTACAATTATCATGCATTTACACTGGCTCTTACAGACTGACTGAAATCAAATGTATGTTTTATTCTAAAATAGTTAAGTACATGCAATATTAGCGCCAGATCGGGTTTGAATACACGCTGTTACAGAAGGAGTCAGCTTATTCAGTGCAGCACTTTCAACGATAGTACATGCAATATTATTTGAAACAACAGCCAGATCGGGCATATTCAAACCCGATCTGACGCTATTCGTTTTCAAATAATATTGCATTAGTGCGATGATGTTTTTACATATATTGTCTCTTTCATTCATCTTGCGGTTTGTAATCAGTGACCGTGTTTTTTTTTCCCCGATCTTGCCAGTTCGCACATGTTGCTGTATGGTGCTGTTTCTTTTGTACTCCAGGACATGCAGAGGACAGAATAGTACAGAGCAGTAAGTTCAGCGCTATATGCAATCAGACAGACAGACAGGCAGAGAAGGCACTAGATATATAAATAAACAGGGAAGGCACTGTATAATAGATATATAAAAACAGCTAAGGGATAGATATATAGATAGGTAGGTAGGAAGGAAAGGCACTATATGATAGGCAGACAGGGAAGCTCCTATATAATAATATAATATAATATGTTATAATTATAATAATAAAATATAATGTTAAAATCACGTGATTGCAACTCAGCGCAGCTAAATTGCTGGCGTGTGTTAACGTGTTCTTGAGAACAAAGCCATCTAGTGGTGGAACCAGGTAAATGAATAAATAGGGCATGAATGGGCGTGTTTACTGTGAAATCTTGACACGCCTTCTATCAGTAGAGGGAGGGGGATCACGGCGCGTATAGGGCAGCCAGACGCCATTCACACGCCATTCACACGGCCGCCGCTATTTGACGTGGCTCCATCTGTATATATATATATATAAATATATATATATAAATATATATATATAAAATATATAAATATATATATATATATATATATATATATATAAATATATAAATATATATATATATATATATATATATAAATATAAATATTGGCCCCGCCGGGCTGGAGCCCGCCCGGACGCCCAGGAGGACGTGGAGGAGGGCTTGTGCCTCCTCCAGACCGCGAGGCGCCCGCCCTGGTTCTGTTGGGGCCACGGGTTGAGGGCATGGAAGCCCTTCCTGTAGGGGCCCGTGGTCACGCCAGGCGGCGCCTGATGCCGGTTTATCCCGGCGGTTGCCGGTCGGGCAGGAGCCGCCGACGCTTGGAGGACCGGAGGAGGGCAGTGCCTCCTCCAGACAGAGTGGGGCGCCCGTCCTGGTTAGGCAGGGGGCTCGGGTACAGGGCTTTGAAGCCCAGCCCTGTAGGGACCGGGCCACCGCCAGGCGGCGCTCGGTGCCTAATTATCCCGGAGCCCGCACTTCCGCCACACCAGGAAGTGCCGGGGAAGATTTTGTGTGGCACCCGGAGAGTTGCCAGGAAGACAGCCGACACTTCCGCCACGCTTGGGTGGCTAAAGACGGAACACCTGGGGCTCATCCGGGAGCCTTATTTAGGCCGCCCCTCCAGTCATTGGTGGAAGTCGGAGGAAGAAGGACTGAGCTGGAGAGCGGACAGGAGGCAGCCAGGACAAAGGCACAGAGACTGTGGGCCCTGGACTTTGGGGATTCAGTGCCAAGGGGCTGGGGTTGTGAGTGCACGTGATTTGAACTTGTTATTGTAAATAGTGTAAATAAACAGTGTGTTGGGCAAAAATATGCTGTCCGTCTGTCTGTGCCGGGGCCAGCGTTCACAATATATATATATATAAATATAAATATATATATATATATATATATAAATATAAATATATATATATATATATATATAAATAAATATATATATATATATATATATATATATATATATATATAAATAAATATATATATATATATATATATATATATAAATAAATAAATATATATATATATATATATATATATATATAAATATATATATATATATATATATATATATATATATATATATATATATATATAGTGGCAGATGATCAGGGCCACAGATAAGCAGCTAGGAATCTCAACCTTTTCGGGGTCTGTGGACACCCCCAGGGGTCACCTGGACAGCTCCGGAGCCTTGGCATACAGCACATCCACCATACCCAGAACTGCTGCTGAATGTTAATTAGGAAACACCTGGGGCACTTCCGGATGCAGTATAAAAGGGGCCACCTTATCCCACTCAAGACACCGGAGTCGGGTGGAAAATAACAGAGATTGCGAGAGAGGAGTGGAGGCGGCATTGAAGTAAAGGACAAAAACCTCTGCATCCCAAGCTAGCATGAGCCACTTCTGGGAGGGTACATGACCTCTGCTACTCCATTGGGCCCCATACCACTCCTGCCTCTATTCACACTAGAATTACAAGAGCCTATGAGAAAACTCGTAAATCCGGCCCACCTAAAATCCTTTCTCACCTCTCCATCACTGTCTTGTGTCCTGTAAATGTGTCAATAGGCAGCAAGCAGCCTGGTACTCTATCCCCCTACCCACCGCTGCAGTTCAACTCACAAAGAAGTTTCTCAGTGCTCAGTGTTTATCTTCAAGTGAAGTGCTGGAGCTTTATAGGGTAAAAAAAAAAAGTACATAATCATTTGGAATACAGATTTCATGTGAGTTCCGTGTCAAAAACAATCTATGTAAAAATGTTAACAGAAAAGTTTATGTTTTAGTAATAATTGACAAAATGTAGGCATGAAATGTATAATATGTGAAGCCTGAAATACAATTATCAAATAAATACTTTCATAAAAGGTGCAAGTATAACAAAAAACTGCACTTTTATTCAAGAATTTAACCAAAGAAAAAAAAAGCAGGTTACGGTAGGCGGTTGATACGACAGCTTGCATGGTGCAATGCTTAGAACTGCTGCCTTCCAATCAAGAGGTAGCAGTTTCGATATCAGCTGCTTCCCAAATTTACCATTTTGAGTAGGGAGCTGCTCTTATTGTTAATATCATACAATAAAAACATACATTTGATTTGCGTCTGTAACTTTATAGTACTTATCAAAGTTAGTGTTTTTTTTTTTTCCAGTTTTATTCTGTCACTCACATTCAAGCTCCCACACAACCCTTCCCCCCGGGCTGATGCCATTTTCATTTTAAGACATGGTATAAGAAACAAACCTGTTTTGTTATACACCCTCTTTATTTGAAAACCGTGTCAGATCTTGTGCGCAAATGAGACTGGGAAAACTGTTGACGTGGATGTGAGTGGTGTCCGTGACTGAGAATGACTGTGGATGTGAATTATTTTTTATTCAGTTTCATTCTTGAGTGTTCCTGCTCACGCTGAAATAGTATGCACCTTCTGAACCATGATGTCAAAGGCACACTGACAAAAAAAAAAAGAGAGACTTAGGTGAAAGAGCTATTATCCTAGTTATATAAGACTAGCAAAATACCCATGCTTCGCAGCACCAAAGTACTGCCTTAAAATTTTTATTAAGAAGAAAATTAAACCTTTTTAAACTGAGGGAAAATATACCAATAATTATTTGTTAAGGATCTCTTTGTATACCACATTGTGAGTTCGGCCCTCCGGTTGTAATATGACCAAGCTGTGTGCTGAGCTTACTCTTGAGCATGCAACGTACAGTTGACCATGTGAACAGTAATCTTGTTTCAAATCTCACAGCTTGGACTGCTGCTGTCATAATGGGTTTGAGTTTCATGGTTTGTTTCAATTACGACAGTATTTGTAGGACTTGTGTTGAAGAGACATTCGACATCTGTCAAGCGTTGTAAGTATACAACCGGTTTCATCGATAACTTCACATCCAGCTTTTGAGAGTTTAAACATTCATAAACATCAAAGTGTCCACTACTGAAATCGTCACCTGTCAATCTAAGATGTTTAAGAGACAATTCAGCGGCAGCCATCAACTCACATGCAGATGCACAGGTGAAGGGCTTAAGCATTTCACTCTTATATTGCTCCTGTGTAGTATAATTATCTCCTGTACCGTCATCAGTCCACTCCTTCAACCTGTCCCAGTCATTCAACACATAAGACACAATGTTCCTCCAGATATCAAGAGTGAGCCTGATATGGCCGTGCAATATGTAACAAAGAGAATGGAAAAGGCAGGTGCCATCTCTGGGCATGGAAACCACTCGGTAAGTGACAGTTCTTTGATCGATGGTGATCACCTCGATAGACATGTTAATGGGGGTACGGTTGGAATGATAAAGGAAATGGGTACCTGAATAATGTAAAGCAAGTGTAAAATACCTAAACAATAACTATAATCATAATAAATGAACAATAAAACAGTGGAGAAGCAGTGGATTAAATAAAAAAGGCTGTAGTTATCAGCAGGGAGACGTGAATCCCATGGCGAAGCAAGGAAGGTACCAAATTTCTTGAAGATGGGATCATATGTAATAAAGACCGTTGAAAAGTTCAATATAGCGGCTGACAGTGGCATCATACCACCGAAATAAGTACCAAATTTCATTCTTCTACCTACACGGGAAGTGAGAGACTTAGTGATGTTGAAAAGTTCAATATGGCGGCTGGCAGTGGCATCATACCACCGAAATAAGTATGTACATTGGTTTCGGTTAGCGCAGGGATGCCGCCTACCAAATTTCATGAAGATGGGGCCATGAATAAGAAAGTTCAACATGGCGGACGTTGTCAACTGTTATGACCGTTATGCGTAGAATTTCGAAATGAAACCTGCTTAACTTTTGTAAGTAAGCTGTAAGGAATGATCCTGCCAAATTTCAGCCTTCTACCTACACGGGAAGTTGGAGAATTAGTAACGTTGGAAAGTTCAATATAGCGGCTGACAGTGGCGTCATACCACCAAAATAAGTACGTACCTTGGTTTCGGTTAGCGCAGGGAAGCCACCAACCAAATTTTGTGAAGATGTGGCCATAAATAAGAAAGTTCAACATGGCGAAAGTTGTCTACTGTTATGACCGTTACGCGTAGAATTTCAAAATGAAACCTGCCCAACTTTTGTAAGTAAGCTGTAAGAAATGAGCCTGCCAAATTTCAGCCTTCTACCTACACGGGAAGTTGGAAAGTTCAATATGGCGGCCGACAGTGGCGTCATACCACCGAAATATGTACATACATTGGTTTTGGTTGGTGCAGGGAAGCCACCTACCAAATTTCGCGAAGATGGGGTTACCCTTCTACCTATACAGGAAGTTGGAAAATCAGTAACATTGGAAAGTTCAATATGGCTTCCGACAGTAAGTACGTACATCGGTTTCGATTAGCGCATGGAAGCCGCCTACCAAATTTCATGAAGATGGGACCATAAATAAGAAAGTTCAACATGGCGGACGTTGTTGACTGTTATTGACCATTATGATCGTTGAAGTTGAAGAAGTTGAAGAATTAGTGAGTCAGCGGGGGCTTTGCCTTTTATTAGTATAGACTAGTAGAATACCCGCGCTTCGCATCGGAGAAGTAGTGTGTTAAAGAAGGTACGAAAAAGAAAAGGAAAAATTTTAAAAATAACATAACATGATTGTTAATGTAATTGTTTTGTGTATTTGGTGGCAGCGTCACAAAGTTATTTTCGTCTAGCTGCATCAGAAAATGTACCACGCATGTCTGACACGCCTCCTTTTTACTGTTTTCTCACAGCTTGGATTGCTGCTGTCATATACACACACACACATATATATACATATATATATACACATAAATATCTTCATATCTATATACATATCTACATATACATATATATATATATACACATACCTATCTATATCATATATACAACATACATACATACACACACACAAATTATATATTTGTGTGTATGTATGTATGTATGTATGTATGTGTGTGTGTATATATATATATATATATATATATATATATATATATATACACACATACATATACTTGTGTGTATGTTTGTATGTGTCTATATGTGTGTGTATAGCTTTGGTCACTGAGTGCAAGGGAAAAATAATAAAATATAGTCTACAAGTTATTAAACAGTAAAACATTAACGTTTTAAGAAGTACAGGTACATTGAGCACTACTAGAATGGTTATGGTAAACTACATTTTAAAGACTGTGTAACATAACAGGTAATGTGAGAACTAACAGCAGCTAAAATGTATATGGATCATCTCTCGGTAGTAGATCCCTTTTGAAAGGCGCTACACGACGGCTGTGGTATAGAAATTACATTTTCTATGTGAACGCTCAAATTTGTGCCTCTGGTAATGTGCCTTACCGGCAATTAAAGAAAATTATTTTTGTGTCCTCTGCAGTGTTAAGAGAGAAAGGCTTTGGTTTGGGATAAAAGGAAAAAAGGTGTAAAGAAAGGAAAGTTGCCTTTTTCTTTTATATAGTATAGAGAGATGTGTTCGCTGACGTTATGATCGCCTTTTGGGGACAGTCGCGGTGGGTCTTGTGTAGACAGGTGAGACGCCCCAGCCATTAATCGGCTGTGATGGCACTGTCAGTCCTCCACTCGTTTGCGTGTCTTCATAATCCGAGCTGACGACCTCATAATCGTGATAATGCAAAAGAAAGTGTGAATCGCCTTTAATATTATTTTGCCGTGGTGTAGAAAAGGGGTCCGTGGTTTGCACTTGTCTGGGCTATAGCGCAGGGGAGGATGAAAAAATTAAAAGTGCTCACTTTGACTTAAGGCAGAAGCGCAGTCAGCGCCTCAAAGGTCGGCACAGCTATGCACGCAGCTGGCTGCTCGACTTTTGCTGGGCAGTAGACCCCTTTTGTACACATGTTCATGATATCAAAAGTCTCAGCGCTCTTTGGAGGTAATTCATATATTATATATATAGCAAAATACCCACGCCTCGCAGCGGAGAAGTAGTGTGTTAAAGAGGTAATGAAAAAGAAAAGGAAACATTTTAATAATAACGTAACATGATTGACATTGTCATGAGTGTTGCTGTCATATATATTCCTGCCTAATTATTCCTGCCTATTATTTTTTAACGCGTTATGGAGCACATGCATCGAAGCTTCTCAGCTGTGCTTGTGCTAAGAAAAGGAAAGATTTTAAAAATAACGAACACGCATTGTCAATGTAACCTTTGTAAGTAGTGCCTGGAGGATTCAGTGTGGAGAAACTCTAGAGACAGCGTGTATTAACTTGTGGATTTTTCTGTGAGTATTTGGTGGCAGTCTGACGAAGTTGCTTCGGAAGACGGCGTTAGTCGCGGAGCTCAGCTCAGAGCGAAATGGCGTAAATGGGAGGGGAGATGATGACGTGACTCCCCAACCCGCCTTAACTGTCAATCCCCCACAAACACAGTCTCTCAGAATTTGCATAAGCACACCCCTTCACCTACTATTTTAACTTAGTTACAAAGTGATCAAAACTCTCGTTTATATCCCGCCCCTCTCATTAAACTTGTATCCTGCATTACCTGTGGGCATGTGAAACGCCAGCGGTAGCCTGTCTATGAACTTAATTTAAAGTTTAGGTTTACACCTTGCTTTCTTTCCGAGGTAGCAGCACTCATGAATATGGTAGTATATGTCACTTGCTCGCTTCTTATTGTTTCGCTGCCTTCTCAATTATATAATGCATGTTTTCTTAAGCGCTTTTTGGAGGTCTTCCTGGTTTTCTACGTACTGCGTTGACAGTCAGTTCACGTGATTACGTGGGAGGCGTGATGATGTCACACAAACTCCGCCCCCACGCCTTTCCAGCTCAACTCCATTACAGTTAATGGAGAAAAATACCTTCCAGTTATGACCATTAGGCGTAGAATTTCGATGAAATTAAACCTGCCCAACTTTTGTAAGTAAGCTGTAAGGAATGAGCCTGCCAAATTTCAGCCTTCTACCTACACGGGAAGTTGGAGAATTAGTGATGAGTGAGTGAGTGAGTGAGTGAGTGAGTGAGTGAGTGAGTGAGTGAGTGAGTGAGGGCTTTGCCTTTTATTAGTATAAACTAGCAAAATACCCGCGCTTCGCAGCGGAGAAGTAGTGTGTTAAAGAAGCAATCAAAAAGAAAAGGAAACATTTTGAAAATAACATAACATGATTGTCAATGTAATTGTTTTGTCACTGTTGTGAGTGATGAGTGTTGCTGTCATATATATATATATATATATATATTTGCACACACATAAACATATATATATACATATCTATACATATACACATATATATATACACACACACATATATAAACATATATATACATATACATACATATCTACATATATACACACACAGCTATTTCGTATCAGTGCAATACGCTGCATGTTAAAACGGATAACTCCCGCTCTTATGTGCAAGTCTGCGTGGATATTATGAACCATCAGTATTTGTTCAAGTTCTATTTAAATTTTAAATAGAAGGAATTTTTATTTAGTCGACAGAAATATCTTTGGTAGGAATGGTAAAAACAGACAGGAATATTATTCCTGAATAAATCAACTCAAACCTTAAACAACTTATAATATTTTGCTCTCCATAAAAATATATCCTGTCTAAATTATACAAGTTAGAAATAAAGTAAACGTTAAAAGAACAAACATTCAAATTTCTTTACTCTTATGTAATTTTATATAAAAAATAAACTTAGATTTTAAATATCCCAAAAGATTTTGCTCTCCATAAAAATATATCCTGTCAAAATTATACAAATTCAAATATGAACATGCTGCATAACAAAACCTGGAAATATAAATAAAATGTGTTCCTTTCAGCAATAACAAATCAAATCATTCAGTTGTCTTTGCTCATATGTCATTTTAGAGCTGGACGCCTGGCATCTTTTTTTGGCAACAAGTTCGTTTATGTTTGGTGTGAGGTTCTGTGTTGTGGAGATTCTCAGGATGGATTGCAGGTGCTCATCAGTGAGGCAACTCCTGTGTGCTGTTTTGTTAGTCTTTATCACTGAGAAGAGCTTCTCACACAGATACGTGCTACCAAACATGCACAAGGTATGTAGACAGACTTTTTTTGTTCTTCAAAGTCACCAAAGCGCCGTGCAAATTCAGTGCGCTCAGTTTATCAGCAAAGTGCGTATTTGGGAACACCGTAGTGACGACTTGGTTCAACATTACTTGGCAACAGGGAAAGTGGGACAAGTTGCACTGGTGCATTTGTGTCTCCCATAAAAGCAGCTTCACTTGAAATCACTTTGTGATTGTGCACGGGTAAAAACATTCGCTTAAGTGTCAGATTCTTATTTAATTCTTGTCCTTACTGTATCTTCTGCATTGCATTCAGGTCTTTCAGGTTACCGTGATGTTTTGTCTCATAGTGCCGTCTTAGATTAAATTCTGTAATTACAGCCACATTAGCTCCACAAATGAGACACACGGGTTCAGTAAACATATACTCAGCCTCCCATCGCTTTTAAAGGCTCTATTTTCAGAATCAACTTTTCTCTTCAGCATCGTGTGAGCTAGCTTCGCAATAACTTGCAGCATCATAAGCTAGACTTGATTAACGCGTAAGTGTTCGGCCAAGGCAGCTGAAGCGCTGCATTATGGGATCTGTAGTTTATTGTGTTACCAGCGCTTCATATACCCGGGCCATACCAATAATACAGTATATAAAATGATCTCGCGGGCCGGATATAATTACATGCCGGGCGGATGTGGCCCGCGCCCTTGAGTTTGACACATATGGACTAAATAGAACTTGAAAAGATATATTTTTCAAATGTGATCGCAATTCAGATAGAGTTGACGCAAGACTACAGCCTGCATGCCTCAATAAGTCATCCTCCTCGCTCTTACTTTTTACCGCTCATCTAATGAATACACTGAGTATGGCTTTACCAAAACAATCATTGATGGCGAATAAAGTATCCATTATTCGAGTATGTAGATCGGGATATATATATACATATATATATACCCGCGTATCGCAGCGGAAAAGTAGTGTGTTAAAAAAGCTATGAAAAAGAAAAGGGAACATTTTAAAAATAACGTAACATGACTGTCAATATACAGTATTTGTTTTGTGAGTGTTACTGAGTGTTGCTGTCATCAAGGATTTGATTATCATTATTTCTTTCAATCAGGTTCGTATTTGTAGGATGTGTTGTGTTCAAGTTACATTCCGTGTTTGTCAATCGTTGTAAAGATGACAGGTTTCATTCATCGATTCGTTTCTTACTGCATCAATAAACAGCTCGTCTTCTTCTTTATCTGAGACCTGACACACTGCATGCACGGGTTTTTTTACACTGTCTTCCTTTAGCGGGACATTGACTTTTTCTACCGTGTGCTTTGTTTCCGCAGTAGCTGGATTTATGAATATGCTTGTATGTATCAGACGCTTCATATTTTTTGCTGCCTTTTCAATTGTGTAATTCGGTTTTTGTTCAGCGCTCTTTGGAACTGCTGTTTT
This sequence comes from Polypterus senegalus, assembly GCF_016835505.1. Lineage (NCBI taxonomy): Eukaryota > Metazoa > Chordata > Cladistia > Polypteriformes > Polypteridae > Polypterus > Polypterus senegalus. The sequence continues at coordinate 111,769,898 of NC_053162.1, forward strand.
TATCTGTGCACGCGCCAGTTCACGTGTGCGCCGGTGTACATGCATCGAAGGTTCCCAGCTGTGTTGGTGCCATCTCGCTATGTCCATGGCTGTATTTAATGTTGCCTTAGTCCTGGCACTTAAAACTTTCTCTCGCAGTTTCGCTGAGTTTGTGCCAAACACCACCCTGACCATCTCATCTTCCTCTGCATAAGCACTGTCGTTCACCCGTGAATATTTAGCCTTGAATATGGTTGTCACTCGCTCGCTTCTTATTGTTTCGCTGCCTTCTCAATTATATAATGCATGTTTTCTTCAGCGCTTTTTGGAGGTCTTCCTGGTTTTCTATGTACTGCGTGATTACGTGAAAGGCATGATGATGTCACACGAAACTCCGCCCCCACGGCGTTCAAGCTCATCTCCATTACAGTAAATGGAGAAAAACAGCTTCCAGTTATGACCATTACGCGTAGAATTTCGAAATGAAACCTGCCCAACTTTTGTAAGGAAGCTGTAAGGAAAGAACCTGCCAAATTTCAGCCTTCCACCCACACGGGAAGTTGGAGAATTAGTGATGAGTCAGTGAGTGAGTGAGTGAGTGAGTGAGTGAGTGAGGGCTTTGCCTTTTATTAGTATAGATTCATAAATATTTCAATAGATTACAAAGCATAATCTATGGGATGTTCCTATAACCCCCATTAGTTAAGTGAAATTGGTATATTCAAGCTATTTGTATTTGCTCTGACTAAACCTTATTCTATAGTTAGTGATCAGCCTTGCCTTGTGTAAGGTGTAGATGACATATGGTTTTAAACCGTGCCTGTGCACGTGCCAATGGGCCTTTTGAGTGTGTACCCTAATTCATAAAACAGCACTTATTTAAGAGCACAGCCATACATTTAAAGCGTACAGAAGAAAAAATTAAGAACCTTTAAGTATAGAAGATAAGAATCTTTAAGTAAAGAAAGAACTTTTAAGTACAGAAATAGCTGATGTTTCTCAAGAAAAGATAAGTTTAGAGAAAATACATCCATCCATCATCCAACCCACTATATCCTAACTGCAGGGTTACGGGGATCAGCTGGAGCCAATCCCAGCCAACACAAGGCGCAAGGCGGGAAACAAACCCCGGGCAGGGCGCCAGACGACCACAGTAGAGGAGATACATTTTTCATTTTTTTTTGCCTTTTATTCTACGCGTGTAACTACTTTTTCTTTTATTCTTGAGTGAATTATTTGCTTTTAAGTTTCATTAAATATTTTTAAAACAAACTTTTGGACTGAGATATTTCTTTCATCACACGTTTTACCTGTGCTTGATCTTGCCTTATACTTCGGCAGCTACACTAGGGATATATGACATTTGGAATAATTAATTTTTTGACCTGTATTGTACATTTCGGAAAACATTGTTGCACTAATGCAACATTATATTCATTTGCACACCTTCATGTTGTTGTAGTCAGTGACAAAAGTGGTCACATCGGGTCACGAACGTCTCAGACCACGTACAAATCGGGTGTCGCAGGTGGCTGGGTGTGGTCACCAATCAGCCACCTACTTAAGGAGCCGCCGCCCTGCAATCAAGGCTGGAGTCGGGTGAGGAGGAGGACAAGGTCGTGGCAGTGGAGGCGAGGAGAGGCCCATGTGTTTTGTGTGAAGACAGGGGCTAGTGAGAGCCTGGACTGTGTGAAGAAAGTGGCTATTGAGAGCCTAGACTTTGGGGGGGTTTGGTGGCGGTGCACTTAGCTTTTATAAATAGTTGTACATAGTGTAAATAAACGTGGGTGAAGGCTAAACCGGTGTCTGCCTGTGTGTGTCCGGGCGCTATACTTCACACGGGTTACGACCTGAAAGTTAGCCAAAGTTTTGCATCTGTTCATGACTACACTCGATGGTCACTTGATGAACAAGCCAGTTTTCCTTCCAGTTCGTACGCTTCGATGATTTCCGCACGTATTCAGTCTCTCCCTGTACAGTACATTGTTCTCAGTCAGATGTGCATCACGCAGAGGGACTTTGTGGTATACCACAGCTCTTGTCAAGAGGTCTGTTTTAAATAAATAATCGCTGCGCTACAGCTGCCACGTCCTCTTCATAAATAGAAGCGTGAGGCAGCTAAAGGGAGGAAAAAGAAAAGAAAGATGGAGGTTGCGGAGTGAGGAAGTAATCAGGAAGCAGTGTGGAAAGAACCGATGCGAACGAGCAAGCGCATGCTTGCAGGCAGGGACCGTGACCCCAAGCAGGGATGTTTGACTGACACTCGGTGGGGCAGAAGGAAGCGGTTGCTCCAGCTGAGCGATCAAGGAGCTGGAGTGACCAGAAGGAGGACGGCTGACCATGTAAGGCTGAGAAGGCAGCGAGGGTCAACAGTTGAAGAACGAACCGGGCTTGTTTTAAAAGAGACTGCTTCCAGCATTGTTTTAACCTCATTGTATTTGATTAAGACTTTTTTCTATTGGATTTTAACCTCCACTCCACTGTTTTGATGGGATTAGTTATTTATTGAAGGATTCTGAAAGCACTGCACTTTATTTAATTTGGACTTTGTTTTAATTGTTGATTTGTTTATTTTAATAAAAGCACTTGGCACTTTTTGCACCTTCCCCTGGCTCCATTGTACAGTAGTGCCTCACTGTCGTGCTCTTCGGTAACATTACCGACGGTTACGGGTTCAAGGGCTCCGGGAAGTCAGATGGAAGAATGCAGTGAACCCGCATCATCACAGACTTTATCTCAAAACTGTAATCTCCTCTCCACCCTCCTCACTTCCTTCATGCCAGAACTCGACTCATGCGAGGTTAGTTTCCTTGGTTGTTTATGGTTAGTTCTAGTATAAATTACGGATTTTTCAAATGTTCATTTTTTTTCTTTGTGTTTAAAACTCATTAAAAAAAAGTGTTTATAACGAGCGGTTTGTAAGGCTATAGCATGTACTCTTGCAATGTTAGTTTTCTCTGTTCAAGGTTTTCTCAGTGTTATTCAATGTTTTTACATTTAGTTTACTATTACAATGTGCATTCTATGGTATAATTAACTATTTTTGTGCTTAAAAATCTTTAAAAAAATATTTACATACAGTTTGAACGGTACGGAAGAACGAGAACGTTGGCAAAATAAAGCTGCAAAGATCGAAAGTAAAGCAGAAAGAAGACCAGGACTCGTTGACTTATATGATTTTCTGGAACAATGGGCTACAATTACCATGGATCCAATGTACGGCGCCGCCTACCAAAGTCATACCTTCAAGAAAGAAAAGGACTGATCAAGAGAAGTATCCTTTGAAAGGCAGACTGAGAAAAGGCAATTTTTCTTGAACCTTTGCAACTGCTGCAGAAAAAAGAAATACAGACATCTCAGTTATAAAGGCAGAGACGGCTAGTCATACACACGGTAAGCACTGTCTTTTTTGCAATGAAAATCATGAACTTAATAAATGCAGAGCAATCAAGAAAATAACTTACGAAAGTATATTCGACTTTTTGAAATCTAATGGCTTATGTTTTAAGCGCCTTAAACAACATCTTAGTTAAGAATGTGTAGAAAAAATTAAATGCTAAATATGCTCCAGTCATTCGGCATATGAATAAGGAAAATGGCACCGAAAATAAAGCCACGCATCCTAAAAAGGAGAAGGCTAAGTCGTAAAAGAAGAGCATTTCTTCTTCAAATATTTCTGTGGAACCATCAGAGACTTGTATGGCTATTGGGGCCGGAAAAGACGGTGTCTTAGCTGTAATTCCCATTAAAGTTAAGTCTGAAATGAGTGAAAAATGTGGAGAAACATATGCTCTAAGAGATTCTGGCAGCACAGCTACATTTTGCACAGAAGGTTTGCAAGAGCAGTTATATCTTTCTAGAAGAAAGTCTCTCATTTAAAAAGGGACAAGGTAAATAAACAGAAATTAGTAAAATGTTCAGTTTTAACGGAGTGACAAGTTTGTGGGGTAGAAGAAAACACATTTTTGATTTACCTGAACCTTATACCTGTGAATAAGGAGAACATTCCTACGCAAGAAGATGTCATGAAATGGTCTTATCTAAAAGACATTCATCTACCTCAGATAAAGGCTTTTTTGTTAATAGGTACAATGCTCATAAAGTCATGGAGCCATGGCAAATCATACATAGTGAAGGTGAAGGTCCTTATGCTATGAAAACAGTGCTTGGATGGACTGTTAACAACCTACTAAATGATAAAAGACAATGAAAGACTGCAAAAGTATTCAGTCAGTCATGTGTCAATAATTGAGATAGAACAAATGTTACTCCAGCAATACAATACAGACTTTCCAGACCACAACTGTAAGGAGGAGGAAACGTCACAGGAGGACATTAAGTTCATGCGCATAGCCTCAGATTCTGCCAGTCTAGTAGATGGACACTATTGTATTAATATGCCTTTTAAAGATTAAAGTACCAAATAATCGTTGCATTGCAGAACAATGTACTATTGGACTCAAAAGGAAACTTACAAGAATCCAACATTCTATGAGGATTACAAAATTTTCATGAAAAAAATTTCAGACAAAAGATATGACATTAAGGTACCCATTGAACAGCTGACCCTCGAAAGGGAAAGAGTGTGGTATCTACCTCACCATGGAGTATATCATCCAAAAGCAAATAAGATCAGAGTGTTTTTTGACAGTACAGCCACTTACCAAGGCTTCTCTTTAATTGAACAGTTGCTGAATGGACCTGAATTAACTAATACACTCATTGCTCTCATGGCAGATATTAAATCAATGTTTTATCAAGTGAACGTTCCAGATGAAGACACTGATCTTCTTCATTTCCTGGGGTGGCCCGAAGGTAATGTACACAATGGACTAGAGGAATACAAAAGGAAAGTGCATCTTTTTGGTACTACTTCATCACCCAGTTGTGCCTCTTATGCTTTACAAAGAACAGCAGATGATGCCAGAGGCACATCCCCAGAGAAAGCAGTTAACACTGTACTGCACAATTTCTGTGTTGATGACTGTTTAAAGTCAGTTGCTACAGAAGAGCAAGCCATAAAATTGACCAAAGATCTTCAAGCCCTCTGTTTAAGGGAGGATTTTATCTTACGAAATGGATAAGTAATAGCAGAGCAGTCTTGTTGTCCATTCCTGAAGATAACAGAGCAATACATCAAAAGGACTTGGACTTAAGCCATGATTTATTACCAGTTGAAAGAGCTTTAGGTGTTCAATGGTGCTCACAGACTGTCAGTTTCAAGTTCCTACTAAAGCTGCAAGATAAGCCTGCTACAAGACTCTGGTATTCTGTCAGAGGTCAGTTCAATATATGATCCACTTGGATTTTTAGCACCAGTCATATTGCCTGCTAAGCTTATTTTAAGAGAACTGTGTAAAGAGAAATATGCTTGGGATCAAGAAGTGGAGGCTATGTCCAGCAATGGAAAAAATGGATCGACGATTGGCAGCTACTTGTGGATTTCAATGTAAACAGGTGCATTAGACCACCCAGATTTGGTCACATAATGTCTGCACAAATGCATAATTTTGGAGATGCTTCAGAAGATGAGTATAGCACTGTTTCCTACCTCCTCCTAACTAAAAAATAACATAAGAGACATTGTTCATTTATAATGGGGAAATCAAGAGTGACACCACTGAAACCTGTCACTATACCAAGGTTAGAACTTACAGCAGCAGTGGTAACAGTCAAAATGGATAAAATACTAAAACAAGAACTAAAGATTCCCGTGCAAGAGTCAATTTTTTTTGGAATAACAGCACCCCTGTATTAAGGTACATTGCAAATGAAAGTGCACGCTACAAAACTGTTGTTGCCAACAGAATTGCAGCGATAAGAGAGCACTCTCAACCCTCGCAAAGGAGGTACATTCCATCAGCACAAAATCCTATGGATGAGGCATCAAGAGAATCAACAATAGAAAGCTTCATCAAAATTATGACTTGGATACAAACCCCAAACCTCCTACTACAGCCAGAGCACAAATGGTTTAAGAGACCAGATGAAGTGTCTATTAGCGATGATCCGGAAATCAAAAGGTGTATAGTAAATCTTACAAGTGTAGAAGAAAAAATGGAATCAGTAATAATATTTGTGGACTACTACTCAGAATGGTTCAATTTAAAGAAAGCACTAGTGTGGTTCCTTAGGTTTAAAGAAGTGCTGCTGTGTCTGAAATAAGAGAGAAAGGTGACAGACAGACAGACAGACAGATAGATAGAGATACTTAATTGATCCCAAGGGGAAATTCACATAATACAGCAGCAGTATACTGATACAAAAAAAAAAATATTAAAGAGTAATAAAAATGCATGTAAAAACAGACAATACCTTTGAATAACTTTAGCATTTACTCACCCGGGTGGAACTGAAGAGTCGCATAGTGTGGGGGAGGAACGATCTCCTTAGTCTGTCAGTGGAGCAAGACAGTGACAAAAGTCTGTCACTGAAGCTACTCCTCTGCCTGGAGATGACACTGTTAAGTGGATGCAGTGGATTCTTCATGATTGACAGGAGTTTGCTTAGTGCCCGACGCTCTGCTACAGATGTTAAACTGTCCAGCTTTATTCCTATAATAGAGCCTGCCTTCCTAACAAGTTTGTCAAGGCGCGAGACATCCTTCTTCTTTATGCTGCCTCCCCAGCACACCACCGCGTAGAAGAGGGCACTCGCCACAACCATCTGGTAGAACATCTGCAGCATCTTATTGCATGATGTTGAAGGACGCCAACCTTCTAAGGAAGTATAGTCGGCAATATATATATATATATATATATATATATATATATATATATATATATATATATATATATATATATACACACACACACACAGACAGTCAACCTAAAACACTAATCACAGAACAAATAAAGGAATACAAATCAACAATGAGGCTGAAGCCACTGTCTCTGACAAACTTGTCTAAGGCAGAAAACAAAATTATTTACCTCAGTCAATTACAAGCTTACCCAGAGCAGGTTGAAACCTTGAACAAAAATCAGCATGTAAAGAAAAGTAGTAAAATCAACAAGCTGGACCCAGTCCTGCAAGAAGGAATACTGAAAGTTGGAGGAAGACTCAGTAAATCTGATATGCCAGAAGAAGGGAATGATCTGTCACCAGAGTGAACTCCCGGCCCAAGAGGTAGTACCTCAACTGCGTAATTGCCCATTTAATTGTAAGGGTTTCCCTTTCCACCACTGCATATCTGGGGCCTTATGTATAATGCCATGTGTAGAACTCACACTATAACATGGCGTAAACACAAAAGCGGTAAAGTGCGTATGCACAAAAAAAATTCCAGATGCAGGAATCTGTGCGTACGCAAACGTCCACGTTCTTCCGCTACATAAATCCCAATCAGCATGAAAAGTAACGCACATGCACGCGCCTGCTGTCCCAACCCAACTCCTCCCAGAATTACGCCTCTTTGAATATGTAAATCAATATAAATAGCCCTTAAAGCTCAGCATTCTGTGTAAAGACAATGGCAAAACCACGAGGAAAAATAGAACAATTTCAGCTAATACCAAGTGGAAGCAAGGAAAAACTTGGTATTTGTTGGTTTAAACAGTAGTATAAACAAGATAAGGAAACTGATCGAGTGACATAGTATGTCGGAGAAATTCGAAAGCTCAAGTTCACAAAGTCACACAGTCCCAAAATAAAAAAGAAGTCGCATATCAAAGTCACAGTGAAAAGGCGAGTCGTATCCCACCGTCTGAGTTTCATATGAAAGCTTATTAGGGTGTAGAGAAAAAAAAAATAGGCACACAGTGGGGAAAAAGCACGAAATGTCAACTTTAATCTCGAAATTTCTACTTTAATCACGTAGTTTATTTTGTCATTAAAGTAGAACATCATAAACTTCATCTTAAAATCGTTTAATTTATTAGTTTCTCAAATCCCATCGTAACTAAAGTAGTATATTAAATGCTTTGTTTTGTATTTGATCTTCTATGTGCTCTATGTGTGTGAATCACTATGTGCTTCTTAAACCGGCTTTCTCCTCCTCTGATAGGACACAGAATCCATTACATTCGTATTATTACAGCTCTCTGAATAAGTAAAATACTGAGATGTATACATGATATTTTCATTATGACAGGAGTTAAAGCATGTTATTAAACATGGGAACATAGTGGCGCAGTGATTGTGTGTGACCTTCGATGAAATAATTTATTGCAGCAGTACTGTCTCTTTCAAATGTACTAACCTCCAATTCTTGTCCTTCCTTTTCTTTCTCCAAATACCCAATCGCAACACAATCAGCTCTGTAATAGATGTAAGCTTATAACGCTGATTCTTTAAAACCTTTAAGGAACATTGAAATATCTTCGTAGTACATGTTTAATTATTCCATCCTTCACACCAGTCCCAGTGAAGCATACAGTGCGAGGCAGGATCAATCCGTGAACGGAGCGCCAGATCCTTGCTAGCATAGCGACACCATGCTCTTTAATTATTAACAATATAGATTATTTAAATAAAGTTAAAGTTTTATCTGTATAATATAAGCAGCATTTTGCTGCATTTCATCTTAAAAATGATATCATCATCATATGTAAATACGTGCTTTATAAAGTGGTTCAGGTTGTGCAATATTATAACTGTATTGCAAGTTTACAGTGAGGTAATTGTACTTATAAGTACAAACAGTTCTATAAGGAGCAGTTGATGGAGTGATTGATCGCGTTTAGAGCTCTTGGAATGCAACTCTTTCTGAACCGTGAGGACCATACAGGAAAGGTTTTGAAGCGTTTGCTGTGTGAGAAGCAGTTCAAATAGGAAGCATGGCTGAGGCAGCATGTGCTTGATGCTGTATACCGGTAATTATCTTTCTGATCAGCTGCTCCGAGTGGTGCAGTGAGAGTAATATGGAAAAAGATGATCCACTGTGGCAACCCCTAATAGGAGCAGCTGAAAGAAGAAGAAGAAGGTGCAGTGAGAGTAAAAACGCTAAAGCAGCTATGGTACAGTGGAACCTCAGTTCACAACCATAATTCGTTCCAAAACTCTGGTTGGAAACCGATTTGGTCATGAACCGAAGCAATTTCCACCATAGGATTATGTGTAAATATAATTAATCCATTCCAGACTGTACAAACTGTATGTAAATATATATTTTTTTCGATTTTAAGCACAAATATAGTTAATTATACCATAGAATGTACAGCGTAATAGTAAACTAAATGTAAAAACATTGAATAACACTGAGAAAACTGTGAACAACAGACAAAACTAACACTGCAATAGTTCACGATATAGTGCTAGGAACCGCTCGCTAAAAACACTTTTTTTTTTTTTAATGTGTTTAAAGCACAGAGAAAAAAATGAGTGTGTGTGTGTGTGTGTGCCTCTGTCTCCTCCGCCTCTCTGTGTGTGTGTGCCTCTGTCTCCTGCGTCTCTGTGTGTGTGTGTGTGTGTGTGTGTGTGTCGCACTCTCTCTCCCTTGATCGCTGCACAGGAAGAGACTAAACATGTACAAACCTAAAGGGAAACTGGCTTGTTCATATACCGAGTGTGTGGTCGTGAACCGAGGCAAAAGTTTGGCGAACTTATTGGTTGTAAACCGAGTTGTACTGGGACGTTCGTGAACTGAGGTCCCACTGTATTTAGAATAGTTTGGCCATTCTGTGGACCATTATATTGTTACAGGTTAATTACAATCAGATGCATTAAACTAAAAAACAATATGCGGTTAATTTCAGTGTATTTATAAAGCCGCGTCAGGGATGTGGATCTGAAAAAGAAAGATAAACCACACAGGAACAGTAGCATTGCTTTGACGCTGGGTGCAATACCAGGTAGAGAACTTGCGTACGACAGGTTATAAGCTACCGTGGAAATGTGCGTGGCTTTACACCAAGTTTAGATTTTATACATCACGATTTGAACATGGAAACGTTCGTACGCAACATTTCTGTGCGTAAGCACCGTTTATACATGAGGTCTCCCGATCTAACAGTTTCCGGCTCAGGTACATGTCACTTTAGCTCAGCACGGCCCACAGGCCTGTGTCTGAAGCATCTATCTAGAGAATAAAAGGGAGAGAAAAATTAGGAGCTTTTAATACTGGTGCCGAAGAACCTGTTTTAAATCACAGAATGCAGTGTCCGTCTTTTCAGTCCATACCACCTGATTAAGAGCCCACTTCTTTGTTAAGTCAGTCAATGGTGCCGCTCTCTCTGAAAACCTAGGTACAAACCGGCGGTAGTACCCAGCCAAACCAAGAAATGCTTGGACATGCCACTTGGTTCGCGGACGGGACCATTTAAAAATGGCATCTATTTTTGAACACTGTGGTTTCACGGTACCCCGACCCACCAGGTAGCCCAAATATTTAGCATCTTTCAGTCCAAAGAAACATAGGCTTCTCCTATTGCCCGTAATACCGCAGTGACCTGCTGTATGTGTTGTTTCAATGTGCTGGAATAGATGACGTTATCCAGATAAGCAGCACTACACGCATTATTGGGTCGGAGCACTTTGTTCACCAGATTCTGGAAAGTTGCAAGAGCCCGTGTAACCCGAATGGAAGGACACGATACTGCCAGTGTCCACTAGGGGTGCTAAACACTGTCTTCCACGGCTTCAGCAAGTTCATAAGGGCCTTGCCAAAGGGCGAGTAATTTAGAATGGGAGGTGGAAACTAATACCATGACATGATCCCCCGGATTGAATTTTCGGAACATTGTGCCATGGTTATAATAACGGGCCTGTGCTGCTTGTGCCTCTTCCATATGACTTTTTAGAATAGGTTGGATTTTCCCAAATCTATTCCGTAATTGCGCGATACAGTGGTGTGAAAAACTATTTGCCCCCTTCCTGATTTCTTATTCTTTTGCATGTTTGTCACACAAAATGTTTCTGATCATCAAACACATTTAACCATTAGTCAAATATAACACAAGTAAACACAAAATGCAGTTTTTAAATGATGGTTTTTATTATTTAGGGAGAAAAAAAAATCCAAACCTACATGGCCCTGTGTGAAAAAGTAATTGCCCCCTAAACCTAATAACTGCTTGGGCCACCCTTAGCAGCAATAACTGCAATCAAGCGTTTGCGATAACTTGCAATGAGTCTTTTACAGTGCTCTGGAGGAATTTTAGCCCACTCATCTTTACAGAATTGTTGTAATTCAGCTTTATTTGAGGGTTTTCTAGCATGAACCGCCTTTTTAAGGTCATGCAATAGCATCTTAATTGGATTCAGGTCAGGACTTTGACTAGGCCACTCCAAAGTCTTCATTTTGTTTTTCTTCAGCCATTCAGAGGTGGATTTGCTGGTGTGTTTTGGGTCATTGTCCTGTTGCAGCACCCAAGATCGCTTCAGCTTGAGTTGACGAACAGATGGCGGACATTCTCCTTCAGGATTTTTGGTAGACAGTAGAATTCATGGTTCCATCTATCACAGCAAGCCTTCCAGGTCCTGAAGCAGCAAAACAACCCCAGACCATCACACTACCACCACCATATTTTACTGTTGGTATGATGTTCTTTTCTGAAATGCTGTGTTCCTTTTACGCCAGATGTAATGGGACATTTGCCTTCCAAAAAGTTCAACTTTTGTCTCATCAGTCCACAAGGTATTTTCACAAAAGTCTTGGCAATCATTGAGATGTTTCTTAGCAAAATTGAGACGAGCCCTAATGTTCTTTTTGCGTAACAGTGGTTTGCGTCTTGGAAATCTGCCATGCAGGCCGTTTTGCCCAGTCTCTTTCTTATGGTGGAGTCGTGAACACTGACCTTAATTGAGTAAAGTGAGGCCTGCAGTTCTTTAGACGTTGCCCTGGGGTCTTTTGTGACCTCTCGGATGAGTCGTCTCTGCGCTCTTGGGGTAATTTTGGTCGGCCGGCCACTCCTGGGAAGGTTCACCACTGTTCCATGTTTTTGCCATTTGTGGATAATGGCTCTCACTGTGGTTCGCTGGAGTCCCAAAGCTTTAGAAATGGCTTTATAACCTTTACCAGACTGATAGATCTCAATTACTTCTGTTCTCATTTGTTCCTGAATTTCTTTGGATCTTGGCATGATGTCTAGCTTTTGAGGTGCTTTTGGTCTACTTCTCTGTATCAGGCAGCTCCTATTTAAGTGATTTCTTGATTGAAACAGGTGTGGCAGTAATCAGGCCTGGGGGTGGCTAAGGAAATTGAACTCAGGTGTGATACACCACAGTTATGTTATTTTTTAACATGGGGGCAATTACTTTTTCACACAAGGCCATGTAGGTTTGGATTTTTTTTCTCCCTAAATAATAAAAACCATCATTTAAAAACTGCATTTTGTGTTTACTTGTGTTATATTTGACTAATAGTTAAATGTGTTTGATGATCAGAAACATTTTGTGTGACATACAGTACATGCAAAAGAATAAGAAATCAGGAAGGGGGCAAATAGTTTTTCACACCACTGTATATTCCAAAATATTTGTAGAGGTGAGAGCCTCTCCTTCCCAGCCTTCTTTCAAAACATCCAATATACTAAGCGTTGTCGTCCGTATAATAATTTAAAAGGTGAGAGCCCCGTAGAGGCTTGAGGGACTTTCCGATAGGCAAAGAGAATGAGGGGGAGGACTTGATCCCAATTCCTCCCATCCCCGCTGACCACTTTGCGAAGCATCTGCTTTGAGAGTCTGATTAAACCTCTCTACTAGACTGTCGGTTTGAGGATGATACACCACGGTCTTTAAGTGCTTTATTTTCAGTAACTTAGCCATTTCCCTGAATGTCTCTGAGGTAAAAGGCATCCCTTGATCCGTTAGGACTTTTTTTGGAATGCCGAATGCACAAAGACCCCTACTAGTTTCCGTGCAATTGCTTTAGATGTAGCGGAGCGCAAGGGAACAGCTTCTGGATATCGGGTAGGCATAATCCACAAGGTCTGATTTATATTTATGTCTTTGGGGTGAAGGCTCTAAGGATCCTACAATATCGATCACGATTTTTTCAAAGGGGACATTAACTAAGGGAAGGGGAATGAGAGGAGCACGGTCCCTCCTAGGAATTTGCTATAACTGACATTCCGGACAAGAAACACAAAAACGGCGTACCTCCTCGCTAATTCCCGGCCAATAAAATCTGAGCTTAACCCGCTCAAAAGTTTTTTGGGGAATAAATGGCCTCCAAGGAGGTGGACGTGTGCTAATTCACAAACCTGTTGCTGGTGGGTTCGTGGTATTAATAACAATTTTCAGACCTCAGCCCCATGATCCGTGACCCGATATAATAGATCCTTTTCTATTGCAAAGTGAGGTCCTTGTGGTATGGGCTGGTGTGTGCGTTAGACGTTGACATGGACTACTGCATTTTTTTCAAATTTAAGTGAGTCATCATTCCACTGCTCCCTTTTAAAAGCAGCCGGTGTTTTTCTATATTGAAAATGTATGTCGGAGAGAGGATCCGGTCTGACCTCAAGGGGAGGGGATTCTTCCCGACTTGTCGAGGCGCGGGTGGATGACATATTCGACTGCGACGGTGCAGGAATCTCCTCATCCTCCTCGTGGGCTTCCGTATCTCTCTCTGCCAGCAGTGTACACGGCATGGAGACAGCCTGAAACAAGTTATCCGTATCTACAGTATAACGAGGCCTAAGTTTTTATTGGGAGTAGTCAATAGTTTACCACATTTATTTTCAGACCAGTCCCGCCCGAGAATTGCTGGAAAAGGTGGATTAGGGTGGATCGCCATGGGGAATTTTTTTAGCCGTATTAGCTCGTATTCAATAACGTCAGAGGGTTGGCAAGAGTGCACAAACTGTTCCCTCCCTTCCACCTACATCCCGCCTCGTTCCTTGGTAGGTCGCATGCCCAGCAGCCCGGGAACTCAGACACAGGCTCCGATTTATGTGGAAGAGACTTATTTTGTAGGCCATAATCTCTAGGAAATCCACTAGAGGACTGTTCTGCTCTCCCAGATTTCGAGACTGGCATGGGTGTTTTTATGAGTCTTATAAGCTCTTCTATAGAATAGAAATCTCCCCAGTCGGCTGGGCAAAGTTTTTGGGGAGGCTCTTTAAAAAAATAAAGCAAGCTACATGCTGTACTATTTGGTAGGTGGTCAGTTCAAATGGCCTTACCCATAAGGCCACCTGGTCCCAGAGTGCCACAGCCTGCCCCTGGTTTGATCTCTCTGGATTGAATTCACAATTTTTTATAATTGTTGCCTGCTGGACTGGGGATAGCCCATATTTAACTGGGACATCAGTCCCAATGGGCGGCTCAGCTTTCTCCTCTGAGAGGGCATAATAAGCCCTTTTTGTTTCATTCCCAGAAACCAGCCTACGTCTGTGTGTCCCTTTCACACTCTCCACTTGGTAAATTACAAGCCCCGAAACTCAGCCCCAGTACTTTCCTACCTGGTAAGTGTCATGTCCGTGTCCCGGTTTCTTCTGGGACATCATCCTGCTGACTACTCCACTATGATAATAATACAACACAGATATCATAAAAGAGTTGGGGCAGCCACCCGTATATTGTTTTTCCCGCCTGAAAAAGTTTAGGTTTTTCAGCACGATCTGGATAGAACAGAGTCCACAACAGAATTGATTACAATAGTCAAAGATAGAGGTTTTAAAGGCCCATAGAGGAAGTGATGTCATCAAAAGGGCTGGAACCAGAAGTGATGTCAGTACATGGCCTGGTGTCAGAAGTGACGTCAGCAAAGGGGCCGGCTTCGGAAGTGATGTCAACAAAGAGGGGCTCTGTCTCCAGAAGTGATGTCTTCTGAGGTGCAGGAACCTTGCAGGATTTCCCGGTCAAGGTCTGCAGGGTACTGAGAAAGACAGCCAACGCACTCTGCCGCCCCTTGGTCGTATGTTTTATTACAATTAATCAGACCCTTTAGCTGCCTCCTACTCACATGTGTGTGACAGTATCTTACCGTCACTTGAATATTGTTTTTAACTCAGTTTTATTGAGTGTTCCTACTCATGCTGAATTAGTATGCACTTTATGGTCGATGATGTCAAAGCCTTTGTGCTTTGGTTTGATGGATTATCACCATGACTACTGAAGGCCTGTGTGTTGGAGCTGGGGAGGCCTCTACAGTGCATCTTCAACCTGAGCCTGGAACAGGGGAGAGTCCCGAGGCTTTAGAAAACATCTTGCATCACCCATTCCCAAAGGTATCACGTCCTAGTGAGCTAAATGACTTCCGGCCTGTCGCTCTGATATCACATGTGACCATGGTGATGAAGACCATGGAGCGGCCGCAGCTTCACCACCTGAGGCCCCAGGTCCGCCATGCCCTCGACCCTCTGCAGTTCGCCTATCAGGAGAAGGTGGGAGCAGACGATGCCATCATCTATATGCTACACCGATCCCTCTCCCACTTGGGCAGAGGCAGTGATGCTATAAGAATTATGTTTCTGGACTTCTCTAGCACCTTCAACACCATTCAACCTCTGCTCCTTTGGGACAAGCTGACAGAGATGGGAGTAGATTCATAATGGACTATCTTACAGACAGACCTCAATA
This sequence comes from Polypterus senegalus, assembly GCF_016835505.1. Taxonomy (NCBI): domain Eukaryota; kingdom Metazoa; phylum Chordata; class Cladistia; order Polypteriformes; family Polypteridae; genus Polypterus; species Polypterus senegalus. Next base: position 111,785,339 of record NC_053162.1, read on the forward strand.
TGTGTCTCGTGAACTACAGGTCTGATATTGTGAAACGTTAACATTATACAAAGTTATTGTCTGTTCTACCTGCATTTTTATCACTCTTTAATTTAGAGTTATAGTTGCCTTAGTGGCACTGCAAACCTGAGGTTGCCTCAGCAACAGACAAATAACCCTCGGCAGACACCTCAACTGCATTTTGGCATCTTAAAAGATTTCAAAAATCTCACAGTACACACACATATACATACATGCACACAAACAGACATACATATATTACATTAGAATTCAAAAGTTTGGAATCACCAAAAAATGTTTCAAATGCTTTATATTATTATATTACAATTATATTACACTGATACCAATACATTGATTTAAAAATACAGCCAAGACATTACTAGTGTTACTAATAGCTATAACTGTTTTAAATGATCAATTTTTATTTTATTCGCTTATTCATATAAGGATTTTGCTGAATCTCTAGTATCAATCAGTTCTGCTTAATTCCATCTTAATTGGCTTGTTATTTATGCTTTTATTGAGATCATTTCTTTACACTAAACAAGAGCAGCGGCCCCAGCAAGGATTTCCATAGGATTTAAAATGTTCTATACCCATTACTTTATGTGTTTAATGTAAGGAACACCCATCGTCACACTACTCTTTAATGTTCCAGTCTGATTACTAACCTTTCATGAGATATCTTACCAAAAACTTCATAGCATGTATATAATTTCATGATTTCCAACATATTACTGAAGCCTGATTTCCACTGTCTAAACTAATGCTCTGTAATACATAGCATTACCTGATACATGTTGTATATTAATTTTAATAACTGCTACAATAAACACTAATAATTACTTCAGCTGTAATTTAAATTGCAATTAGAAACAATATTTCTGGAATCTTACCTCGAAGAAAACAGCAACTGGGGTAGTAGCATGCTGAGAAAACAGATCAATTTTTTGCTTGAATATTTCCTTCTCATTAATAGCTCCAGAAACCTGATGATATAAAAATAAAATGAAAATGTTTAAAACTTATGGAGATAAAAAACTTGCAAAAAAAAAAAAAAATAGGATCACTTAAAATCCATTGAGCCATTCCTTATGTAATTTTGTGATATACAAGTAATAAATTGTTGTTTTCCTCCCCAACTACTAAAGGGTAAAGGCAAGTGCAAGTGTGTTTGGGGTGTTTCTGTCTTGGTAGCATTACCAGTTATAAATTTTAGATGCAGACCATTAATAAAATAATTACCAGGGGCCTCATGTATAAATGGTGCGTATGCACAGAAATGTTGTGCAAGAACGTTTCCACGTTCAAATCGCGATGTATAAAACCTAAACTTGGTGTAAAGCCACGCACATTTCCATGGTACCTCACACCCTGTCGTACGCAAGTTCTGCGTTCAGTTTTGCAGACTGGCGGCACCCAGCGTCAAAGCAGTGCTACTGTTCCTGTGTGGTTACCGTTTATTTCTTAGATCCACATTCCTGATGTGGCTTTATAGATACACTGAAACTAACTGCATATTGTTTATTAGTATAATGTATCTGATTTTAATTGACCTGTAATAATATAATGGTCCAGGGAATAGCCATAGTATTCCAAATACAATAACTGCTTTAGCGTTGTTACTCTCACTGCACCATCTTCTTCTTCTTTTTCTTCTTTCAGCTGCTCCCTTTAAGGGTTGCCACAGCGGATCATCTTTTTCCATATTACTCTAACTGCACCACTCGGAGTATTTATATCACTGTATCTGAGTGGGGAATCACAGCAGCAGCTGATCGGAAAGAGAATTATCGGTATACAGCATCAAGCACACGCTGCCTCAGCCACAGTAAAACGTTTCAAAGCCTTTCCTGTACGGACCTTGTCGTTCAGAAACAGTTTCATCCCAAGAACTATAAACGCACTCAATCAATTGCTCCTTGTAGAACTGTTTGTACTTGTAAGTACAATTACCCCACTGTAAACTTGCACTACAGTTATAATATTGCACAACCTGCGTCACTTTATAAAGCGTGCATTTACATATGATGACGATGTCATTTTTAAGATGAAATGCAGCAAAATATGTTGATTATATTATACAGATAAAACTTTAACTTCATTTAAATAATCTGTATTGTTAATAGTTAAACATGTGGAGACACGGTGCCGCAGCGCTAGCAAGTTCACGTATTGTTCCTGTCTTGTGCTGTATATTTGCTGAGGCCGGCGCGACACTGGAAGGATAGACGGATAGAATAATTAAACACATACTATGAAGATATTTCAATGTTCCTTAAAAGTTTTGAAGAATCGTCGTTGTAAGCTTACAGATGGCTTAACGTCTATTACAGAGCTGATTGTGTGGCGATTGGGTATTTGGGGAAAGAAAAGTAAGGACAGGAATTGGAGGTTAGAATGTTTGAAAGAGACAGTACTGCTACAATAAATTATTTCAAACAAGGTCACACATGGCACAGCACCATCTTGTGTGAGACATGAACAATCACTGCGCCATCGTGTTCCCATGTTTAACACTAGAATTACCAGAGCCTACGAAAAAACTCGTAATTCCGTCCCACCTTAAACTGCTTCTTAAATCCCTTCACACCTCTCCGCCAGCGCCCTTTGTCTTCTAAATGTGCTGATAAAGAGAAGCCGGCTATTCCATCCCCCCACCAATTTAGAACGTGCACGAACTTCTCTCAGCTCATGCCTTGATTGAGTATCTGGGAGTGAAGTGGAGTTTTAGAGTGAAATAATAGATCGTTGTTTGGAACACACGCATTTCATGTCTGTTCCGTTTCTACAGTAATCTGTGTCAACACATTGTTAAAACAGAAACTTTTTTTATATTCTAGTAGTAGATGACAAAATGTAGGCATAAACTATATAATGTATGAAGCCTGAAGTCCAAATAGCAAAGAAACATTTTCACAAGAATAACACAATTGCACTTTTATTCAAACATATAACTGCAGAAAGAAAAAGCCGCCTTAACATGCGACATTGACACCAGTTTACTATAACTGACTCCGTGGTTCAATAGATACAGCCCCTGCTTTGAATCAAGGGTCACGGTTCGATCCTGCGCCCCTCCCTTTTGAGAAGTAAACTGTTCTTAGTCTTACTGTTTTAGAATAAAAACATACATTTGATTTCAGTCTGTAACAGCCGGTGCAATTTATGATCTTTGTAAAGGTTAGCTTTTTTTTTATTCACTTTTCACTCTCTCAGTGCGTTCAGAATCAATCCATACAACCCCATCTGACACGGCTGTTTTCACTAAAGACGCTATAGCTCTGCAGTGTACCACGATGCATACTAACGCGCCCCCTTCTGACACACAACGCTGGCGAAGCTGCCTTCTTCAGATCTCACCGTCACTTGCTTTTCTTTTTATTCAGTTTTATTGAGTGTTCCTGCCAGTCCCGCATGTTGCTGTATGCTTTTTCTTTTGCACCCAGGACATGCAGAAGAAAGAATGGTAAAGACCAACTTCGGCGCTATATGCAATCATCAGACACTCCCCATCTGCCCGTGTCGTTCAAACACAGGAACATATATTGGTGTAAAAGTATAACAAAAGTGCACTTTTATTCAAGTGCACTTTTTCCATCGCCTTTTCCTGTAAGAAGCAGTGTACACACTTCTCTCTATGCTGTGGTTTCTATTACACACCTGAAAGAAAGAGACAATACATATGAACATATCCAGCATACAGCAACATGCGGGACTGGCAGGAACACTCAATAAAACTGAATAAAAAGAAAATCAAGTGACGGTGAGATACGAAGAAGACAGCTTCGCCAGCGTCTGTGTGTCACAACCGGGGGGGGCGTTAGTATGCATCGTGGTACAGCACAGAGCTATAGCGCGTCTGTATTCTGTTTCTTTTGTACTCCAGGGCACGCAGAGGAGAGAATAGTAAAGAGCAGTAAGTTCGCGCTATATGCAATCATCAGACACTCTCCATCTGCCCGTTGTTTTGTTATACTTTTCAATACTTTTATACTGCTCAAACGGGCATGCTCAAAAATACACGTGTAATGCCACGAAAAGTGCACGCAGACACTTCATTTCGCAAACAAAACAAGTGCACTTTTATTCAAAACTACCTGTATAACCGAAGAAAAAAGAAAGCAAGATACAGTAGGCGATTGATACGACATCTTGCATGGTGCAATGCTAAGAAGTGCAGATTTTCATTCCGTGCTATATAAAATCATCACATTCAAATATTAACAGTTCCCACACACCCAAGGACCGTCCTTCCTACATTTACGACACGTGTACTTGTTGCCGTGTACACACCTCTCTGTGCTATGGTTTCTATTACACTGAATGAGCACCTGACACTGTACTTTCTTCCCTGGGGAAGGTCCGCATCAGAGAATTTCCAGTTCCTGCATAAATTCACACCCGATCTGACGCTGTTCGTTTTCAAATAATATTGCATTAGTGCGATTATATTTTCACATATATTGTCTCTTTCTTTCAGGTGTGTAATAGAAACCACAGCATAGAGAGAAGTGTGTACACTGCTTCTTACAGGAAAAGGCGATGGAAAAAGTGCACTTGAATAAAAGTGCACTTTTGTTATACTTTTACACCAATATATGTTCCTGTGTTTGAGCGACACGGGCAGATGGGGAGTGTCTGATGATTGCATATAGCGCCGAAGTTACTGGTCTTTACCATTCTTTCCTCTGCATGTCCTGGAGTACAAAAGAAAAGCATACAGCAACATGCGGGGACTGGCAGGAACACTCAATAAAACTGAAAAAAAGAAAAGCAAGTGACGGTGAGATACGAAGAAGGCAGCTTCGCCAGCGTTTGTGTGTCAGAACCAGGTGGGGGGGGGTGCGTTAGTATGCATCGTGGTACACTGCAGAGCTATAGCGTCTTTAGTGAAAACAGCCGTGTCAGATGGGGTTGTATGGATTGATTCTGAACGCGACTGAGAGAGTGAAAAGTGAATAAAAAAAAAAGCTAACCTTTACAAAGATCATAAATTGCACGGCTGTTACAGACTGAAATCAAATGTATGTTTTATTCTAAAACAGTAAGACTAAGAACAGTTTACTTCTCAAAAGGGAGGGCAGGATCGAACCCGTGACCCTTGATTCAAGCGGGGCTGTATCTATTGAACCACGGAGTCAGTTATAGTAAACTGGTGTCAATGTCGCATGTTAAGGCGGCTTTTTCTTTCTGCAGTTATATGTTTGAATAAAAGTGCAATTGTGTTATTCTTGTGAAAATGTTTCTTTGCTATTTGGACTTCAGGCTTCATACATTATATAGTTTATGCCTACATTTTGTCATCTACTACTAGAATATAAAAAAAGTTTCTGTTTTAACAATGTGTTGACACAGATTACTGTAGAAACGGAACAGACATGAAATGCGTGTGTTCCAAACAACGATCTATTATTTCCACTCTAAAACTCCACTTCACTCCCAGATACTCAATCAAGGCATGAGCTGAGAGAAGTTCGTGCACGTTCTAAATTGGTGGGGGATGGAATAGCCGGCTGCTCCTAGCTTCTCTTTATCACCACATTTAGAGAACAAAGGACGCTGGCGGAGAGGTGTGAAGGGATTTAAGAAGCAGTTTAAGGTGGGACGGAATTAGGAGTTTTTTCGTAGGCTCTGGTAATTCTAGTGTTAATTACATGCTTTCATTCCAATCATCATGAAAATGATATCACATATACATCACAGTATTTTAATTATTCAGAGAGCTGTAATATCACGAATGTAATGGATTCTGTGTCCTGTCGGAGAAAGAGAAAGAACGGAAGCGTGTATTGATTCACACACATAGAGCACATTGAAGATCAAATAAAAAACAAAGCATTTAACATGCTACTTTAGTTAACGATGGGATTTGAGAAACTAGTAAATTAAATGATCTTAAGATGAAGTTTATGATGTTCTACTTTAATGACAAAATAAACTACGTGATTAAAGTGGAAACTTCGAGATTAAAGTTGACATTTTGTGCTTTTTTCCCCACTGTGTTTCTATTTTTTTTTTTTTTGTCTGTACCTTAATAAGCTCAGACAATGGGCTACAACTCGCCTATTCATGGCAACTTTGATATGTGACTTCTTTTTTATTTGGCCCACCTTAAATCCCTTCACACCTCTCCATCAGCATCTTTTGTCTTGTAAATGTGTCGATAAGCACAAGAAACAAGCAGTCTGCTATACCATCCCCACCACCACCACCACCACCACAGAAAGGGCAAGAAGTTCTCCCAGCTTCAGCCTTGATTATCTTGGAGTGAAGGGTTGGAGTTTTAGAGGGGAAAATAATAGATTATTATTTGGAATATATGCATTTCATTTGTGTTCCATGTCTACAACAATCTATGTAAACATTGTTAAAACAGAAACATTTTTTTCATATTTTAGTAATAAATGACAAAATGTCGACATGAACTGTATAATGTGTTAAGGCTGAAGTCCAAATATCAAATAAACACTTTCACAAAAGGTACAAGTGCAGTATTTCAGCTTCCATGGTGCAGTGGTAAGAACTGCTGACTTGTAATCAAGAGGCCACGGGTTCGATCCTGGGTGCCACGCAAAGTTACTGGGTGCCCCTTCATTGCAATAGGAACTACAACATAAATAGAAGTGTGTACATTGCAACAGGTACACATGTCATAAATGTAGGAAGAATAGTCCTTGGGTGTGTGGGAACTGTTAACATTTGAATTTGATAATTGCATATAGCGCGGAACTGGCCTCTCTGTACTATTCTTTCCTCTGCATGTCCTGGAGTACAAAAGAAACACCATCATGCACCAAAATGTGGAGACCGGGCAAGATCGGGGGGTGGGGGGGAACAAAACACGGTCACTAACTACAGCCGCATGAAGGTATGCGAATGAATATAATGTTGCATTAGTACAACAATGTTTTTTGAGATATACAATACAGGTCATAAAATGAATTATTCCAAATGTCATATATACCTAAGTCTATCTTTTTTGTCAATGTGGCTTTGACATCATGGACCAGAAGGTGCATACTAATTTAGCGTGAGCAGGAACATTCAAAAATATAACTGAATAAAAAAAAAAAAAATCACATCCACAATCATTCTCTGTCATGCACACCACTCACATCCACAGTTTTCCTAGTCCTTGTCTAGTTTGTGCACAAAATCTGATACTTTTTACAAATAAAGAGGTGGTATAACAAAAGAAGTTTATTTGTTATACCACATCTTAAACTGAAAACAGCATTGGGTGGTTGGGGGAAGGGGGTGTGTGGAAGCGTGAATGTGAGTGAGAGAACAAAACTGAAAAAAAAATGCTAACTTTGACAAGTACTATAAATTTACACCGGTTGTTACAGACACAAATCAAATGTATGTTTTTATTGTATAATATTAACAATAAGAGCAGCTCACTACTCAAAACAGTAAATATGGGAAGCAACTGATATCGAAACCATGACCTCTTGATTGGGAGTCAGCAGTTCTTAGCATTGTACCACGCAAGCTGTCGTATCAGCAGCCTACCGTAACCTGCTTTCCTTTTTCTTCGGTTATATTCTTGAATAAAAGTGTACTTGTTTTGTTATACTTGTACTTTTTGTGAAAGTGTTTATTTGATATTTGATGTTATTATTATATTAATTCATGTCCACATTTTGTCAATCATTACTAAAACATGAAAAACATTAATGTTTTAATGATGTGTTTACATAGATTGTTGTGGACACAGAACACTCATGAAATGTAGGTATTCCGAATGAAAATATATTATTTACCCTATAAAGCTGTAGGTACTTTACTCCAACATAAACACAGAGCACTGAGAAACTTATTTAAAAACTGAACCGCAGTGGTGGGATACCAGGCTGCATGCTGCTTGTGCATATCAACACATTTACAAAACAAAAGACACTGACAGAGAGGTGCAGACTGATTTAAGGTGGGCGGGGTTTAAAAGTTTTTTCGGAAGCTTTGGTAATTCTAGTATTAAACAGTTAATACAGATCCCTAGAAAATAGTAGTAGCTATTAAAAAGTCCTATAGTTTAATAAAATCATAATTAATTCAAACTTGATTTGCAAAGGGCTTTACTGTCACCCAAACAAATTTTAATTATGGCACCAATACAATGCAAGTCTTGTATGACTTCTATATCATCCTAGTTGCAAGTGCCCAAAAATAGGCATTAAACATACAATTCCCCCCTTTAAGAACCTCATGATCGGATCTGTAACTGAAACTGACTAAGGAGGAAGGGGAGGGGGAAAGCTTCCCTAGAGTCAACTCTGTATACAAAAGGAAATACTGTCAATTCTGCACCAAAATACAAAAGGAAATACTGTCAATTCTGCACCAAATTGAAAATGCTAGGTGCCAGAACTGACAGGGTGGTCTTCTCTGAAATTCTGTCTGTGCAACATGCTAGTCCAGTTAAGACTGAGGATATTAGAAGGCAAAATGCATCAACAAAAATTGTGATTTGGATAATCCAAATAACTATAGGCTAGTAAACATCACAAGTATATTAATATAAGGAACTGTTAAGGAAAACACTGAGTTGAGGTTTACTAATATGGTGAATTATATAAGGAAGCAACAAAAGCATGTGAAAGGAAAAGGTGCATATCATATTTTTTTTGATTGCCAGAAGGCTTTTGATAAGGCACCCCATGAAAGGCTAGTCATCAACATAAAACAAGTGATAATCCAAGGTGTAGTTGGGTACAAAATTGGCTACAATTTAAGAAGTAAAGGATTATGATGAAGGAAATTCTTTAAGAATAAAAAGTTATGTTAAAAGCGATGTCACTCAGCAATCAGTACTGGCATCACTACTCATTTTAATAAATTTAAACAATCTGAAGAAGAATATAATCAGAAAGCTAGTTAAGTTAGCAGACGATACCAAACTAGGCTACAGGGTAGATAAAGAATTATCTGCTAAACTATTACATAGGAGCTTGAACAGCATAAGGCTTTGTCAGATTTAATGCAAATGAAATTTAATGCAAATAAATGTATAGTATTACACAGGAAGCAAAAATGTTACATTTCAATACATAATGAAATGACTGAAAATAGAAAGTACACCTTAGAAGGATCTACGAGGTACAGTGGACTCTTAACTATTAACATTAAGACAGTGTACAGAAGTGTTTAAGAAAACTAAGAGGACATTAGATTATATATCATGACTTGTGGAATACAAGTCAAAAGAGGTTATGCTTAAGTTAAGTAACACACTAGCAAGGCCTCGCTTTAACTACTGTGTACAATTTTGGTCTCCATATTACAAAAATGGTGTAACAGCGCTACAGAAAATCCACAGAAGAATGAATAGGCTGACCCCAGGACTAAGAGATAAAAGGTATGAAAAGAGATTTAATCAGTTGAACATTTACAGTTTAATCAAACAGAGTATAAATAATGAAAGGAATTAGTACTTTGGATCCCAGCTGTATTTTAAAATAAATTCTGCAATAACATCACAGTGACATGGTCGAATCTGGTCTGCCCCAGGTGTCTCTCACTTTTTCCCTTTATTACTGTTAATATAAAACAGCAATCCCTTAACCTTTTAAACCCTGAGGCTACTTCTGCTTATGGAAGATATCACTCCACAAAATAAAGCCCTATTAGTCACAAAACAAAGGCATAAATGCTACTAAAAAATTAACAGTTAACATATAATTTCTCAAATGTGACAGAATGGGTGTTTGTTTAAAAATTTAAACATTATTTGACTCAGAAACTCATGCACTGATCTGTTCTGAGAGAAAAATACAGAAATATTCAGGTGGAAAATTTTGGAAAATGCTTGGTGTCTCCAAGGTGGAAAAAAAAATCATCTCCTATATCTTACATAAAAATAAATTTCAATCTAGGAGGGTATCAGGGTTGATCTTTGAGGTTTCTAGAGCTGATCAAAAATATGCAAGATCACTGAATGATGCACTTCACAATAAATTATTGCCGCTATAAAAAGAATTTAACCTCTTAACCTCTGTTTATAAGAGAAACATGGCATTTCATATACAATTCACAGTACCATTACAAATACAGAGCAAAGGACAATGAAACTTTAATAGGTGATAATATCTAGTCTTCAGTCATACTGGAAGTTATGCGGCCTGTAAAAGTTGTTTCACATAAAACAAATTCAGTCAGTCAGTCATTTCCTAACTTACTTTGTCCTGAACAGGGTTGTGGGGGTCTGCTGGAGTCTATCCCAGCTAGGAGGTTTACTTTATACAGCCCCTTTTTATTATAATGAACATTTCCCTATGGCACTTTACAAGTATACATCTAAGGCAAACATATTAACTTAAATATTTTCAGTTAAGTGACTTTATCACAGTCACAAAATGAATTAGTGTGTAAAATTGAAGTTGCAGTTTTGCATTTTATAAATTTACTTCCAAAACTTAATACTACTGTCAGAGACTAAAAACATACAGAAGCATTTTAAAAATGAAATCCAATTAAACTGATCTCAAATTGAAGAGGCTGAAAAATCAGTTTGACAAACTCTGTTTAAACTGTAAGCCATAACTAAATTATTTTAGCTATTCCATTTGACTATATTATGTGTTTGTTTTATAATTATTTAACCCTTTTTACTGAGCTGTAATTATATTGAATTGTTTTAGCTTAAATGTATGTCACAAAACTGATTTAAATTTAACTCAAAAAGGCAAAAGAACAGTAATGTAATGAGGCCGCAGTACTAATTACTATGCCACAGAGACACCCAGTGTTTATTAAATGCACGAAACAAAACTAAATCCAGAAGAAATTTACCTTGTGTCCATGAGAAAGATTGCCTTGACTGATGAACTCCACAGCTGCCTCAAATGAAGTAAGACAGTAACCAATGTCATCCTTTCCCAAGTTACAAAAGTAAAAGTTCTTCATATAGGTAAGATTTGCTATCCTAAACGGACAAAAAAGGAAAAAAAAAAAATCAGACTTAACTTAAAACTGTTCAATTGTGTTGTGAAAAGATAATTGGTAAAAGATTAGACTCAAAATTATAATTCAGAAATGAATAATTTTCAGCACTGAATTAATTTTTCCAGGTTGGCTTTTGTACTAAAGTTCTAAACTGCAACCCAGAAACTTCAATGCTTCTGCATCACATCCACCATCATATCAGTCAATTAAAATTCCTAACATTAAGTGACTAAAATAAAGCTTGCATTTAACGTAGTAATTTAATGTTTATATTTATTGTGTGCATCATCTGCATTACATACTTAGACATTGTTAACAAATGTACAGTATGTCACAAAACACTATCTTCAGTCACTGTCTGCTAGTAGTTCATAGCCGGATGGTGCTCAAGGTACCCCAAAACCCAGATAAAGTACAAAGTCTCTTGAAATCAAAGTCACCAATGCTTATTGCAAAAAAATGATAAACCAGTATAAGTGGGTAAGATAATGGACAAAATCCACACAAAAAATGTAACAATCCAGTAGAATATAACTTTCGCATCCAACAAACAATAAATTGCTGAAGACATTCATGCATAGTAATTATAGGCAAGGGCTCATAAAATAGTCCAAAGCTGCCAAAAAAAAAAAAAGGAAAAATAACTGGTCCAATGGGTTTGTAGCAGCCATAACATATCTCTACCCAAGTTCTGAAGCTCTCCCGAAAATCTAGGAGATTTACTGACTTAAAAAGGATGGAAAAATACTTTCAAGACAACCTTAAGCATGGGAAAAAAATGAACCTTTGCAATATGCACAATAACAAAACTCAACACTCCCTACCGTACTAATGGCACTGAGCCATTTAAAAATTTCCTACCCAGTCGCTTAAAGGCAACCACTGAGATAAAGGGGGAGGAACACCTCCTTTTCCTTACTTTATTCTTACATATACACCATTTTACATATGTCTCACACATCCCTGGAGATTACATCTAAATTCTTAAACTGTAACAAGACATAAAATACATGAATGAATGGAGTAAAACTATTACCCCTTTCCTGTTTCGTTCTTCCTGACTGTTGCGAAATTATCTGCTTGCCAACTTTTAGCAACATAAAGGGAGTACGCACCCACGTGTGCGTGGAATGAAAACTGCCCATCAACTGAACACTAACATGGTTAGTCCGCGTAAGAAGAGGACTCCGCCAAGCCGTTAAGTGAAGGAATTATCAAATATCAAAAAATCTCATATTTACTGGAATAATGTGCTAACATTATACCTCTTATGGGGAATCTCCACTTTACAAATCTTTCAGCACTGCACCTGTCAACTCTTTACTGCACTTTATTTAGCTAAATAGCAGCTGCTGCTGGTTCATCGGGGTCAGTGCCCCGACAAAAGACCCTGTGATGGTTCTACTACTGACACATTGTATAGTTAAATTACTTAAGATGTTAATGCACATAAATGGCAAAACTATCCTACTCTCTTCTGTGTTTTCAGTGTCCCTGAGATTCAAGGATTTCGGACGATTTAAGGACAGCTGCAGTTATCTGTTAAACCTATACTAGTTAGGATATACTATAGTGTAAGTGCATTATTTAACACAAAGTGAAATCTCATAAAATAGCTTAATTAAATCACAAGTGGATCTTGATGTTTTCTTGCTTGACCATTTTCTGAATTGTACACTTGTACTTGTTACAAAAGTACCAACATGCTGAAACAAATAAAGCAAAATAAAGAATATATTTTCACAAAAATAACCTTGCTAATGCACTGGCATAAAAATAAGGTTAAGTATTTTAACACTACTTTTCATTGTCCTTTGGTATTTATAATGTATAAAATAGTAATAGTAAAGGGGAATTAAATAAAGAGTGAAATAGTGAATGTTCTAAATTTGCATTTTTCTGATGTCTTCACATATGAGGAAGTGGATAACCTTGCAGAATAAACAATGAAAACTAAGCAGGTACAGAGTATTTTGAAAATAGTGGAGGAAGATGTACTCCTTAGATTAAATAGGCTGAAATCAAACAAATCACCAAAACCAATTAATATTTATCCTCAAGTTCCTATTGAGGTTAGTGATAACATATACTACTGGCGAGTAAGCTTAACATGAATCACATGTAAAATTATGGAATTACTAAGGACAATATTGAACAACACATGGAAATTACAGGAGTTTTAATAAACAGTCAGCACAGATTCAGACAAGGGAGGTTGTGTAACTGGAATTGTCTGTAGAAGCAACAAAAGGATACAACCAAAGTGGTGCATAATATATTATTTATTTTAACACTGGCAAAATACCCGCGCTTCGCAGCGGCGAAGTACTGCATTAAAATTTTTATTAAGAAGAAAATTAAACCTTTTTAAACTGAGGGTAAAAATATGCCAATAATTATTTGTTAAGGATCTCTTTGTATACCATGTTGTCAGTTCGGCCCTCCGGTTGTAACATGACCAAGCTGTGCGCTGAGCTTACCTCTTGAGCATGTAACTTACAGTTGGCCATGTGAACAGTAATCTTGTCTCAAATCTCACAGCTTGGATTGCTGCTGTCATAATCGGTTTGAGTTTCATGGTTTGTTTCAATTACGACAGTATTTGTAGGACTAGTGTTGAAGAGACATTCGGCATCTGTCAAGCGTTGTAAGCACACAACCGGTTTCATCGATAAAATCACATCCAGCTTTTGAGAGTTTAAACATTCATAAACATCAAAGTGTCCACTACTGAAATCGGCACCTGTCAATCTAAGATGTTTAAGAGGCATTGGCGGTTTCGAAAGGTGTAAAATATTTGGCCATTTCGGCACATTTGAAAGCGACAACCGAACAATTCAGCGGCAGCCATCAACTCACATGCAGAACCATAGGTGAAGGGCTTAAGCATTTCACTCTTATAGTGCTCCTGTGTAGTATAATTATCTCCTGTACCGTCATCAGTCCACACCTTGAACCTGTCCCAGTCATTCAATACATAAGACAGAATGTTCCTCCGGATATCAAGAGTGAGCCTGATATGGCCGTGCAATATGTAACAAAGAGAATGGAAAAGGTAGGTGCCATCTCCGGGCATTGAAACCACTCGGTAACAGTTCTTTGATCGATAGTGATCATCTTGATAGACATGGTAATGGGGGTTGGAACGATAAAAGAAATGGGTACCTGAGCAATGTAAAGTAAGTCTAAAATACCTACACAATAACTATAATTGTAATAAACAAACAATAAAACAGCGGAGAAGCCGTGGATTAAACAAAAAGGCTGTAGTTATCAGTAGGGAGACGTGAATCCCGTGGCAAAGCAAGGAAGGGAATGTAGAGACCGGAGCGATGGACAGCCTTATATAGGCAGGCAGCCAACAACATGGGAGGTGTTGGGATGGGGGACCCAACGCCACCTCACACAGTGACCGAGGTGCAGGCTATGGACGTATATATGTACGTAAGTAGGATTCAGTTAGCGTTGGGAACCCGGGTACCAAATTTCTTGAAGATGGGCACATAAGTAACAAAGACTGTTGAAAAGTTCAATATGGCGGCCGACAGTGGCATCATACCACCGAAACAAGTACGTACATTGGTTTCGGTTAGTTCAGGGAAGCCGCCTACCAAATTTCGAGAAGATGGGGCCATAAATAAGAAAGTTCAATATGGCGAACGTTGTTGACAGTTATGCTCGGTGTACATGCATTGAAGTTCCCCAGTTGTGATGGTGCCATCTCATGCTATGTCCATGGCTGTATTTAATGTTACCTTAGTCCTGGCACTTAAAACTTTCTCTCACAGTTTCGCTGAGTTTGTGCCAAACACCACGCTGACCATCTCATCTTCCTCTGCATAAGCACAGTCCTTAACCCGTGAATATTTAGTGGGAGTTTGCTATTGGATTGCCGCTGGCGGACGGCCTTATATGGGCAGGCACTAAATTACAAACGCCAGCGGCAGCCTGTCTATGAACTTAATTTAAAGTGTAGGTTTACATCGTGCTTTGTTTCCAAAGTAGCAGAACCCATCAATATGGTTGTATATGTCACTCGCTCGCTTCTTATTGTTTCGCTGCCTTCTCAATTATATAATGCATGTTTTCTTCAGCGCTTTTTGGAGGTCTTCCTGATTTTCTATGTACTGCGTGATTACGTGGGAGGCGTGATGATGTCACACGAAACTTCGCCCCCACGGCGTTCAAGCTCATCTCCATTACAGTAAATGGAGAAAAACAGCTTCCAGTTATGACCATTACGCGTAGAATTTCGAAATGAAACCTCCTTAACTTTTGTAAGTACGCTGTAAGGAATGAGCCTGCCAAATTTCAGCCTTCTACCTACACGGGAAGTTTGAAAATTGGTGACGTTGGAAAGTGGTGTCATACCATCGAAATAAGTAAGTACATCGGTTTCGATTAGCGCAGGGAAGCCGCCTACCAAATTTCGTGAAGATGGGGCCATAAATAAGAAAGTTCAACATGGCGGACGCTGTCGACCATTATGACCGTTACGTGTAGAATTTCAAAATGAAACCTGCTTAACTTTTGTAAGCAAGCTGTATGGAATAAGCCTGCCAAATTTCAGCCTTCTACCTACATGGGAAGTTGGAGAATTAGTGATGAGTGAGTGAGTGAGTGAGTCAGTCAGTGAGGGCTTTGCCTTTTATTATTATAGATTCAGAAAGCATTTCATAAAGTAACATATGAGAGGTTGGGCATCAAACTAAAAGAAGTGGGAGTTATGTGTATAAATGTGTGCAAACTGAGCTAAAGCACAGAAAACAGGGTTATCGAGTTGAAGCTTTTTTAAACAGCAGGGTGCTGAAAGAAAGAAAGAAAGAAAGAAAGAAAGAAAGAAAGAAAGAAAGAAAGAAAGAAAGAAAGAAAGAAAGAAAGAAAGAAAGAAAGAAAGAAAGAAAGAAAGAAAGAAAGAAAGATCACTCCTTAAGGGTTTGACAACAATTCATACAGTATTTTTGTAAACACATTTTTTTAAGGGTCCAGATTAAAATAAATAAGCAAATATAACATGTCTAAACACAATTCAAAATAAGACAAAACGACTGACTGTGAAATAAAGACTGTAATCCAGTGAGACAAAAAAATGTTATCCCAAAATATTTGAGGAAAAAAAAAATGAAAAACAAAATGCAGCAGTTTCTACCTTTGTCATGCTTATTTGTTGATCCCCTTACTTAAACTTTGTGAGCACTGATGATATTGTCTAGAGCAGAGAACTGGCTGATAGGAATTGTAGTCTTCATGTTAGAATTTGCCACAGGGTTGCAGATAAGAAGGGATTGGGATGGATATATATATATACACACATCTATATATATATACTAGCAGAATACCCCCAGAGCTGAGAGTAGTGTGTTAAAGAAGGTACGAAAAGAAAAGGAAAAATTTGAAAAACAACGTAACTTGATTGTTAATGTAATTGTTTTGTCATTGATATGAGTGTTGTTCTCATATCTATCTATCTATATATATATATATATATATATATATATATATATGTTGTTCTCATATCTATCTATCTATCTATATATATATATATGTTGTTTTCATATCTATCTATCTATCTATCTCTCTCTCTATATATATATATACTGTATATATATATATATATATATATATATATATATATATATATATACCAGCTTAGCAGGAGAAGTAGTGTGTTAAAGAAGGAAAGAGAAAGAAAAGGAAACATTTTGAAAATAACGTAACATGATTGTCAATGTAATTGTTTTGTCACTGTTATGAGTGTAGCTGTGATATATATATATATATATAGCAAAATACCAGCTTCAGCGATGTCATGTGTTAAAGAAGTTATGAAAAGAAAAGGAAACATTTTAAAAATAATGTAACATGATTGTCAAAGTAATTGTTTTGTGTATTTGGCAGCGTCACAAAGTTTTTTCTAGCTGCATCAGAAAATGTACCACAACGTCTGACATGCCTCCTTTTTAGTGTTTTCTCACAGCTTGGATTGCTGCTGTCATATATATATACACACACACACACAAACACACACACACACACACATACATACATATATATACACATACATATCTTCATATCTACATATCTATATACATATCTACATATACACATATATATATATACATACCTATCTACATCATATATACACATACATACATACATACACACACACAAATGATATATATGTGTGTATGTGTGTGTGTGTGTGTGTGTGTGTGTGTGTTGTATGTATATATAATGTAGATAGGGGTGTGTGTGTGTTTATATATATATATATATACACACATACATATACTTGTGTGTATGTTTGTATGTGTCTATATGTGTGTGTATAGCTTTGGTCACTGAGTGCAAGGGAAAAATAATAAAATATAGTCTAAACAGTAAAACATTAACGTTTTAAGAAGTACAGGTACATTGAGCACTACTGGAGTGGTTTCAGGTAAACTACATTTTAAAGACTGTGTAACACAACAGGTAAGTAACTAACAGCAGCTAAAATGTATATGGATCATCTCTCGGTAGTAGATCCCTTTTGAAAGGCGCTACACGACGGCTGTGGTATAGAAATTACATTTTCTATGTGAACGTTCAAATTTGTGCCTCTGGTAATGTGCCTTACCGGCATTTAAAGAAAATTAGTTTTGTGTCCTCTGCAGTGTTAAGAGAAAGGCTTTGGTTTGGGATAAAAGGAAAAAGGTGTAAAGAAAGGAAAGTTGCCTTTTTCTTTTATATAGTATAGAGAGATGTGTTCGCTGGCGTTATGATCGCCTTGTGTAGACTGGTGAGACGTCCCGCCATTAATCGGCTGTGATGGCACTGTCAGTCCTCCACTCGTGTGCGTGTTTTCATAATCCGAGGTGAGGACCTCATAATCGTATACGTGCAAAAGAAAGTGTGAATCGCCTTAATATTATTTTTCCGTGGTGTAGAAAAGGGGTCCCGTGTTTGCACTTGTCTGGGCTATAGCGCAGGGGGAGGATGAAAAAAATTAAAAGTGCTCACTTTGACTTAAGGCAGAAGCGCAGTCAGCGTCTCAAAGGCCGGCACAGCTATGCACGCGCGCTGGCTGCTCGACTTTTGCTGGGCAGGAGACCACAGTTTTTGCAGACACGTTCATGATATCAAAAGTCTCAGCGCTCTTTGGAGGTCATTCATATATTATATATATAGCAAAATCCAGCGTCTACAGCGGAGAAGTAGTGTGTTAAAGAAGTAATGAAAAGAAAAGGAAACATTTTAATAATAGCGTAACATGATTGACATTGTCATGAGTGTTGCTGTCATATATATGCCTGCCTAAATAAGTCACCCTCGCTTTGCTCTTACTTTATTTACCGTTCATTTAATCATGGCTATTGGCGGAAAAATTATAAAATGGAAGGAGGATGGCTTTACCAAAACAATTATTGATGGCGAATCGATTATTCATAAAGCTTGAATTGGTGATGTTTTTCTGTGTTAACCTCATATTTTTCAGACTTCTTCTCAAACTAAGGTGGTGCGAGGGTAAAATGAATCAGGATGCGCTGATCAATGTAATCGTGTACAGTACCAGGAAATCATGCATTGACAAAGCTCCCTTTGCTTGTAATGCAAAGTGTGATTAAATGCATTATTTTTTAACGCGTTATGGAGCACATGCATCGAAGCTTCTCAGCTGTGCTTGTGCTAAGAAAAGGAAAGATTTTAAAAATAACGTAACACGATTGTCAATGTGACCTTTTGTAAGTAGTGCCTGGAGGATTCAGTGTGGAGAAACTCTATAGAGACAGCGTGTGTATTAACTTGTGGATTTTTCTGTGAGTATTTGGTGGCAGTCTGACAAAGTTGCTTCGAAGACGGCATTAGCCTGAGCTCAGCTCAGACCGAAATTAGATGAATGGGAGGGAGATGATGACGTGACTCCCCACCGCCTTAACTGTCAATCCCCACAAACACAGTCTCTCGGAATTTGCATAAGCACACCCCTTCACCTACAATTTTAACTTAGTTACAAAGTGATCCAAACTCTCGTTTATATCCTGCGTCCTCTCATTAAACTTGTATCCCGCATTACCTGTGGGCATGTGAAGCGCCAGCGTAGCCTGTCTATGAACTTAATTTAAAGTTTAGGTTTACACCTTGCTTTCTTTCCGAGGCAGCAACACTCATGAATATGGTAGTATATGTCACTCGCCGCTTCTTATTGTTTTTCGCTGCCTTCTCAATTATATAATGCATGTTTTCTTAAGCGCTTTTGCAGGTCTTCCTGGTTTTCTACGCACTGCGTTGACAATCAGTTCACGTGATTACGTGGGAGGCGTGATGATGTCACACAAAACTCCGCCCTTCCAGCTCAACTCCATTACAGTTAATGGAGAAAAATACCTTCCAGTTATGACCATTAGGCGTAGAATTTCGAAATGAAACCTGCCCAACTTTTGTAAGTAAGCTGTAAGGAATGAGCCTGCCAAATTTCAGCCTTCTACCTACACGGGAAGTTGGAGAATTAGTGATGAGTGAGTGAGTGAGTGAGTGAGGGCTTTGCCTTTTATTAGTATAGATATATATATATATATATATATATATATATATCTATATATACAGTATCTATATATATATATATCTATATATCTATCTATATATCAGTGATGTAAGCACTTAAGCTTTATAGCACACTTTCTTCCTTTCACTTGCTTTGTAGGCACCTTTTATTTGCATAAACCACAATGCTGCACTTCTTTATGCAATTGCTATCAGCACTGTTGCGAAAAGAAGATACAGTACATTAATTGCGAAAAGAAGATACAGTACATTAGAATGTCCCACTCACTAAAGCATTATTAAGGGCAAAAATTAACAAACAAGAAACAAATGTGTTGGCTAATTTTCTTTTTTCTATAATGTCACCATATTTCAATAAAATTAATTAAAGTGTCTTTTAGATTTTAGAGTATTTAGGATTTTTTTTTTTTTAAAACTGTGGAGGGGTTTTCCCCTAAATATTGATATATTGAAATGTCCTTTCTTTAAAGGATATCTACTGTCCAAAGATGCACCATCATGACAAATTTCAGCTTTTTTAGGAAACAGTGTTTTTGTTGGTAAGTCAGTCACTCATTTAACTTTGCACATATACATGTTAACTAAGGGCCTTGAGACTCAGAAAAAATACTTGTGATTTGCACATTGTGGTATAGCGGGTTCGCAGCTCAGAAGAAAAGCCCAGTTTTTAAATAGATAATTGCCACACTCATGGCTAATAGAGGTGGTGTGGTAGTGTGACCGGAGCAGTTCTCAGACGCTACGTGAGGCGAGCATTTCCTTGCTTATCTGCACAGGTTAAGAATTGTCCACATCTGTAATTGATGCCGGGAGCTGTTTATTGCCACACCTGAGCCATGTCCCCATTATATATAGTAGGAGCGCGAGTGTGGAGGGGGAGAAGAGAAACTGAAAGGGTAAAGTGAATGGAGGTTAAGGGAGAAGAAGGCGGCAGCAAGCTGAAAGCCGTTGCGTGCATGTGTGAGCGAGGGAGCAGGTGAAGGCTGGCTCGCTAGAGAGAGCAGGCAGCTGGAAGGAGAGCCCCTCAGGAGTGTTAGGCCAACACTAGGGGTCAGCTAGAAGTGGTGGCTCCTGCTGAGCGCTTTGAAAGAGCAGGAGTGACCAGAAGGTGGTTGGCTAGCAGCAAAAGGTAGTGGGAATCAGGAGGCTTTGGAGGTGGCGGCCCCAGTTTGAGCGTCCTCATTGCTGGGGAACCCACGACATAGTCTGGAGAGTCCTACGGAGCCAGGGACCACAGAGCTACAGACTAGAAGGTGGTCAGCTGCAGGTAGGGTGATTCCCCTGGTGCATGGCCTGGATTAGAAAAGGAGGGTAGCCACCATTAGAAAGAAAGTACTGAGTTATGTTTTAAAAAGGACTGCTTCCAGCCATTGTTTTAACTTCGGTTTTTAAAAGATCTATTTTGGATTTTAGCCTCCACTTTTTTACTGGTTTTTAACAGATTATTTATTTATTGATATTTTAATTGCACTACACTTTAGACACTGGTTTTACTTTTGATTGTATTTAATAAAAGCATGTATGCACATAGCACCATCCCTTTGCTTCATTGTGTCCACACTGTCCAGCTCATCCGGTTACATTATCAACGTTGTCAGGTTCATGAGCTCCCAAAACAGAGATGGGAGTATGAAGTAGAACCTGCATCGTCACACACATCTAGAAAAAAAGAACAAAAGTGACAACACCAAGAAAACACATAACCAAAAAAAGTAAATCTAACTAATCTAAGCATGTAGTTTTCAAAATGCTGCAGCTCTTTATGTCCTTTCTCTGAAACTGTCTAATCATGTGACATATTACCCAAATAATCTTCAAAGTAGAAGTTGTAGCTTTTAAAATTAAAGTTCTAATAATGAGATATCAAGTTTAAATGAGGAGTCACTATGTTGAAAAGAGAAAATAAGTTAAGCAAACACTCTAAAAAAAAACAAGAACTACATACCAATTTGGTAGCTCCGTTTTCACCAGTAAATACAAGAGAACAGACAGAAGATCATCTGCACACATGCCTTCAATGTTAACTGAAACAAAAAAAACAAAACCTCAGAACAGTACTTGTTAGAACCTAATTTAAAAAAATGTTGCAAAATTGTACTTCAATGAGGTAGGCCTACCACTTTCAAATCTGAATGACCAAAATACAGTTTTGAATAACCATAATTGATGTCTTAATCTTTTTTTGCTTAAACCGAAAAAGTTCAGCTCTTTTCATACTTCCTCATAACTCATCCCCAGTAGCCCTGGGATTAGCCTAGTCACTATTCTCTGGACTTTCACTAGCACTGTGATGTCCTTATTGTAGCCCAAGACCAAAACAACACACAATATTCCAAATAAGGTCTAATCAGTGTGTGATAAAATTTCCATAGCATAGCATAACCTCCTTGGACTGACTACACTACACGCTATACAACCTAACATTTTCTTAGCCTTTTTAATGGCTTCTATATACATATACATATTGTCACATACACGTGTTTAGGGGACAACCAAAGGGCCTGAATAAATGTAGTTCCACACCGGACCAGGGGGTGGCGAAGTGCGCTAATTCTCTCTCTCAATTCCTTCGAGACCATTCTCGGGAAATCCCGCCCTGTTTTGGGGTAGCCAATGACAGCAATTCTGGTTCCGGTCCTGATGACATCACTTCACCCATGAGGGTTTAAAAGCCCCCATCTTAAAGATGACACTCAGATCTAATTTTGGACTCAGTTGTGTGAACATGCCTTTGTCTTTTGACACATTTTGCAGCTGGGAAATATTACATACAGGTGGCTGCCCCAAACCTTCCCAATGTCTCTTAGTTATTCTTGTGACAGTGGTGTAGTCGACAAGATGGAAGAATCCCAGAAGAAAACAGGATCGAATCTGACTTATGAACAGGTAGGAGAGTACCGAGGCCGAGTTTCCGGGTAGGCGGTTCTCCCGCATTGCGGAAAGAACCGGTGCAGACTCTGCTTCCTTTGTCTAGTTCCGGGCCACATAGAATGCTTAAGGAGAGTGTTGAGGGGACATATGGAACTGGGCTGGTCTCTCTGGGGGGAGCGACAGGGACTTATTATGCCCTCTTGGACGAGAGGATTGTCCTCCCCACCAGGATCAAGGCCCCAGACAAGGGTGGGGATTCCCCAGACCAGCAGGTGAGGTGTTTGCAGACCTGAAAAATAGATCCCGAGAGATCTACCCAAAAGCAGGTGGATGCTCTTTGGGAAAGAGTGGTTGAATCCCCCTGAATGCTTCACCTTTCAAATAATAAAAAGGTGGCCTGCTTTATTTTTTTTAATAAAATACCTGAGCATATCATCCAGCCGGTCTGGGGGGAATTCACTAATATGCATGAGCTCATCAGGCTCCTAGAAACCACCAGGACAACCTTACAGTCTGGGAGAGCAGAACGGTCCTTTAGCGGAAGCCATGGAGGTTATGTCCCTGATGAACTGCTCCCGCGATACAAGCTGGAGTTTAGGCCTGAGTTCCTGGGTTCACGGGCATGCCGTTAACTTGGGGATGAGGCGGGATGTAAGCGGAGAGGGGGAGATGGATTGTGCATACTTTCAAAACCCCTATCAATGCCTCATACGGGAGTGGTAATTGTTAATGGATTCAAAGTGGAAGCCCTATTTGACTCTGGCAGCAACATTTCCATTGTTGACCGCTGTTACGTACTGCCGTGACAATGGATAAATGTAAAGACCAGTATAACCTGTGAACACTGAGATATCCGGTACTATAAAACCACCCAATGTTTCATCAGCCAAGGAGGTCTGGTAAAAAACATCCCTGTAGCGGTTCTCCTGAAGTCCCCTTTTGCTGTGATTCTAGGGCGGGACTGCTCTTATATTAAAAACGGTGAAGTACTACTCACTCCCGATACTAATTTGGGCCTAGTAACAGACGGGAATAATAACTTGCAGGTTGTCTCCACGCTGTGTACTCAGCTGGCGGAGAATGGTGTGGGAAGCTTCCTGGTCCGTCGCAACCCATGACGTTAACAGAGTGAGCCATGTCGGGCTGATTCCCCGCCCCTTGAGGTCAGACCACACCCTCCCTCTGATCTAGGTTTTCAATTTAGACAAACGCCTACCTCGTTTAAAATGGAGCAATGGAATGATGACTCCCTGAAGTTTGCAAAGAATGCAGTGGAAACAGTCAATGCCCAACGCACCAATCAGCCCATGCCACAGGGTCCCTATTTTGTCATTGAAAATGATTTGGTATTTTGGGTCAGAGAACATGATGGGGAGGTACGGAAGTTGTTGCTGATTCCACGAACCTTCCGGTGGGCAGATTTGTATATTAGTACACACCCACTTCCAAGGAGGCCCAATTTTATTGGCCAGGAATTAACGAGGAGGTTTACAACTTTTGTATCTCTTGCTCAGAGTGTCAACTGTGGCAAATTCCTAGGAGGGACCATGCTTGTCTCGTTCCCCTTCCCATAATTGATGTCCCATTTGAGAAAATAGGGGTCAAGATCGTAGGACCCTTGGAACCCTCAGCCCGACGACATAAATATATATTAGTCCTCATGAATTATGCAACCCGATATCCAGAAGCTGCTCCGTTGCACTCAGCTAATTCCAAAACCATAGCACAGGAACTGGTAGGGGTCTTATCCCGATTCTGTATCCATAAGGAAGTCCTTACGGATGGGACGCCATTTACCTTAGAGAGATTAAGGGAAGACAGCCAAGTTACTTAAAATAAATCATCTAAAGACCATGGTGTATCATCCTCAAACTGACAGTCTAGTTGAGAGATTTAATTAGACTCTCAAACAGATGCTCTGCAAGAGGGTCAAGCATGGACGGTAGGAATTGGGATCAACTCCTCCCCCTCGTACTCTTTGCCTACAGGGAAGTCCCTCAAGCCTCAATGGGGTTATCACCATTTGAATAATTATATGGACAACAACCCTGGGGCATATTGGACATTTTGAAAGAAGAGTGGGAAGAAGAGGCTCTTCCTTTAACTAAAATTTTAGAATATATTGCGCAGTTATGAGATAGATTTGGGAAAATTCGACCAATCCTAAAAAGTCACATGGAGGAGGCGCAAGCAGCAGAGGCCCGCTATTAAGACTGTGCCACAATGCTCCAGGTGTTCCAATTGGCAGGGACCATATGAGGTTAAGGAGAGGAATGGGCTCGTCGACTATTTGGTGAAACAGCCCAATCGTCGCCTGAACGAGCAGGCATATCATGTGAATATGCTGAAACTGTGGAAGGAAAGGAATCCCGATCCCTCCTTCAGCCAGCCCCACTTAATCTTTCTTCAGACCAACACCCTTAACATTGGCTCTAACTTAAACACTCAACAGAGACGAGAACTCGGAGCAGTTATCTTGTCCATCCCAGAGGTGGTAGACGAAAAACCCAGAAGTACCGATCTGATTGCACAAGACATTGTGACCGAACCCAGGGTTATAGTCCAAGAGCGCCCCTATCGTCGTGCCAAGGCAAAGAAGACCGAAGTGGAACTTGAAATCAAGCACATGCTGGAATTAGGAGTCGTATATACAAGAGAGATATAGTCCCTGGTCCAGTCCAATAGTCTTGGCTTCTAAGCCCGATGGGAGTTGGAGGTTTTGCAACGATTTTATTCAACTTAATCAGGATTACCAAACTACAACAACAACAACATTTATTTATATAGCACATTTTCATACAAACAGTAGCTCAAAGTGCTTAACATATTAAAGAATAGAAAAATGAAAGACATAATTATAAAAAATAAATCAACATTAACATCGAATAAGAGTAAGGTTCAATGGCCAGGGGGGACAGAAAAAACAAAAACTCCAGACGGCTGGAGAAAAAATAAAATCTGTAGGGATTCCAGACCATGATACCGCCCAGTCCCCTCTGGGCAAACTGACGCTAATGCCTCGAGTGGACGACCTCCTTGAGAGGCTGGGACAAGCGGAACACTTGACCACACTTGACATGAGCAAGAGGTACTGGCAGGTTCCTTTAAATGACTCCGCAATGGTCAAGACTGTGTTTAGCACACCCAGTGGACACTGGCAGTATCGTGTCCTTCCATTAGGGTTACATGGGGCTCCAGCGACTTTCCAGCGTCTGGTGGACAAAGTGCTACGCCCCCATAACTCGTGTACTTCTGCCTAAATAGATGACATTGTCATCTATTCCAGCATGTGGAATGAACACCTACAGCATGTCCAAGAGGTATTACAGACGATCGGTGAGGCCAGTCTCTGGATTAAACCAAAAAATGTTTTTTTTGGTTGAAGGAAGCCAAATACTTAGGCTACCTGGTGGATCGTGGTACTGTGAAGCCACTGAGGTCTAAAATAGATGCCATTTTGAAATTGTCTCGTCCACAAACCAAGCAGCAGGTCCAAGCATTTCTTGGCTTAGCTGGGTACTACCACTAATTTGTGCCTTGTTTTTGGAGAGAGCGGCGCCCTTGAGTAATTTAACAAAGAAGGCGGCCCCCAACACTGAGGTATGGTCTGATGTGACAGAAATCTGCATTTGGTGACTTAAAGCGGGCCCTGATGTCAGCACCTATTTTGAAAGCAAATAACTTTGCCCTTCCATTCACTCGCAGGACGGACGCTTCAGACACATGCCTAGGAGCAGTTATGAGCCAAAGCGTCGATGGTGCTCAACACACTGTCATGTTCCTAAGCCGCAAACTGCTGGATCAGGAGACCAGGATTGCGGCGACAGAAAGAGAGGCTCTTGCGATCAAGTGGGCGATTACACAGTTCAGGTACTACGTCCTGGGTTGGGAGTTTACATTTGTTATGGACCATGTACCTTTACAGTGGATGGCTCTATAGTCCAAACCTTGGTTCACTAGGTGGTTCCTTGACATGCAGCCTTAAAATTTCTCACCCATTCATCAGAAGGGCTCTCTCCACACCAATGCCAATTGTCTGTCTTGCATTTACAACCTCTCGGTGCAGGACGCCCGACCTGGCGGGTCCAGGCTGAGGGGGGTCCTGTCACACTCGCGTGTTTAGGGGACAACCAAAGGGCTTGAATAAACATAGTTCCATGCCGGACCTGGGGGTGCCAAAGTGCACTAATTCTCTCTCCCAATTCCTTACAGACCATTCTCGGGAAATCCCGATCTGTTTTAGGGTAGCCAATAACATCAATTCTGGTTCCAGTCCTAATGAGATCACTTCCCCCGTGAGGGTTTAAAAACACCATCTTAAAGATGATACTCAGTTCTGTTTTGGACTCAGTTGTGTGAACATGTCTTTGTCTTTTGATAGATTCAGCAAGCGGGAAATATTATATGGGTGGCCGCCCTAAACCTTCCCAATGTCTCTTGGTTATTCTTGCGACAATATACATATACACATCACATATATATATTATATATATATATATATACATATACATAAACATACATAGATACACACATATACATATATATATATATATATATATATATATATATAGTGTCAGGGATGCTATGGACCATGAGGGACCGGATATGGGTCTGTACCCACCCTGGATCACGTGGGGGTCGCCTTCCTGATTACTTTGGGGGCCACGGGTACAGGGCATGGAAGCTCCACCCTGTAGGGGCTCGTGGTCACCACCAGGAGGCGCCCCAATGCCTTGGGAACCTGTTACCCCAGCACTTCCACCACACCAGGACGTGCTGGGGGGAAGAATTAGGACAGCGCCCGGAGAGCTGCCGGGAGGAGATCCGGCACTTCCGCCACGCTGTGGCGTGGCTAGAGGAGGAATGCCGGGAACACCTGGGGCTCATCCTGGTCCTGTATAAAAGGGGCCGTCTACCTTCATTCAAGGCTGGAGTCGGGAAGTGGAAGGACAAAGCTCAGGAGAGTTGTGGAGGCGGCCCGAAGAAAAGGAATTGAGTGACCAGGACTGTGTTTGGGGGTTTGTTTGTGCACTGAACTAGGTCTGTGTGACCAATTTCATAATTGTAAATATTGTAAATAAACGTGTGGTGGCTGAAAAACAACATGTCCGCCTGTCTGTGTCCGGGCCGGGGTGCGAAAAGCTGTTGCTGGGCGTGCCAGAATCCATCGAGGAAGAAAACAGAAATACATTATTTGTACAAATTCTTAATTTATCTATCAATTCCTAAATAAATAAATGGGCAGGATATTTCGTATCAGTGCAATACGCTGCTTGTTAAAACGGATGACTTCCGCTCTTATGTGCACGTAGTGCTGCGTGGGCTTTGAACTATCGTATCTGTTCAAGTTCTATTTAATTTTTAAATATAAGTAATTTTTATTTAGTCGAAAGAAATATCTTTGGTAGGAGTGTAAGTTAAATTTAGTCATCACTGCATAAATTTTTCTTCACCATAGAAATGTAAAGACGAAATTCAACTTACATTCCTACCAAAGATATTTCTGTCGACTAAATAGAACCTACTTATATCCAAATAGAACTTGAAAAGATAGATTTTTTCGAATCGGAGCGCACATTTTAGATTGATTTAACGCGCACTACATCGAGCCCCGTGCTAATGTACTCTGGCCTGCCTGCCTCAGTAAGTCACCGTCGCTTCGCTCTTACTTTTTTACCGTTCATTTAATCATGGGCCTCTCTAGAGTTTTGTTTATTTTCAGGTTGTAATGATCTTTAAATTTACATATCATCTGGTCCATTAGCAGACTGTGCATCTCACACCTAGGCCTTCAGTACTGCTCCGTTTGAATCAACCCGCCCCTCAAAAACTACTTTATGGTTATAAAAACCATCTTAATATGCAGAAATACAGTATAAAGAGCTGCTGCATTGCAGATAGAATCGCAACATTTTACTCACAAAAATTCGGATTATTTGTAAACAAAATCCATACTCCTCTCTTTCCTCAAAAACAGTTCAATCACTCTGTCGTACGGATTATCTGTGCGCCTCAGTTCCATCAAAAAGTCCCTTTCGATCGCCATCGAAGCTAATGCTGAAAATCGAACTTGCAGCTTCTATACAATCAATGTGTCTGAATACGGTGACGTCGCCGTACCCCTGCTAGAGGGCCGTACTAACACCAACTCAAAATCTGATTGGTTGAAGCAACAGGTTAATCGATATTTATTCTCTGTTAGAGTGCCTGCACAACGGATTTTAAAGTCCTCTCTGCCTGGCAACAAATGATGGCTGAAAGTGATTGGTTAAATGCTTTAATACGAAAATACATGCCTGGAAGCAGCATAACCATCAGAAAAGCTATGAAAGGAAGCGGACAGACTATTTGCAATTATTTAATAAGTATTCATGGAGAAAATATAATTAACATCAGTTTGTGATTCAGATATTTTTACTTATGAATATGCTAAGCACAGTCCTTCACCCACGAGTATTTACCTTATATGGGCAGGCACTCAATTATGTGGGAGGCGTCATGATGCGACACGCAACTCCGCCTTCCACGGCGATCGAGCTGCAGTCTATTACAGTATATGGATGAAAAAATAGGTTCCAGTTATGACCATTATGTGTAGAATTTCAAAATGAAACCTGACCAACTTTTGTAAGTAAGCTGTAAGGAATGAACCTGCCAAATTTCAGCCTTCTACCTACACGGGAAGTTGGAGAATTAGTGATGAGTGAGTCGGTCAGTCAGTGAGGGCTTTGCCTTTTGTAATTATATTATATACTAGCAAAATACCCGCGCTTCGCAGCGGAGAAGTAGTGTGTTAAAGAAGCAATGAAAAGAAAAGGAAATATTTTGAAAATAACGTAACCTGATTGTCAATGTAATTGTTTTGTCACTGTTGTGAGTGATGAGTGTTGTTGTCATATATATATATATATATTTATTTACACACACACACATAAACATATATATATATATATATACATATCTATACATATACACATATATACATACATATATATCTACATATATACACACACATATATACACACACATATATACACACAAATACATATATATATATATATATATACATACATACACACACACATATATAAACATATACATACATATCTACATATATACACACACAGCTATTTCAGTATCAGTGCAATACGCTGTTTGTTAAAACGGTTGACTCCCGCTCTTACGTGCAATAAGAAATCAAATCATTCAGTTGTCTTTGCTCATATGTCATTTTAGAGCTGGACGCCTGGCATCTTTTTTTGGCCACAAGTTCGTTTCTGTTTGGTGTGAGGTTCTGTGTTGTGGAGATTCTCAGGATGGATTGCAGGTGCTCATCAGTGAGGTGACTCCTGTGTGCTGTTTTGTTAGTCTTTATCACTGAGAAGAGCTTCTCACACAGATATGTGCTACCAAACATGCACAAGGTTCGAGCCGCATGTAGACGGACTTTTTTTGTTCTTCAAAGTCACCAAAGCGCCGTGCAAACTCAGTGCGCAATAACTCTAGCTTCGCAATAACTTGCAGCATCATAAGGTAGACTTGATTAACGCAGTAAGTGTTCGGCAAGGCAGCTGAAGCGCTGCATTATGGGATCTGTAGTTTATTGTGTCACCAGCGTTTCATATACCCGAGCTTTAATAACAATAATACAGTATATAAAATGATCTCGCGGGCCGGATATAATTACGCCGGGCGGATGTGGCCTTGCGCCCTTGAGTTTGACACATATGGACTAAATAGAACTTGAAAAGATATATTTTTTCAAATGTGATCGCGCAATTCAGATAAAGTTGACGCGCACTATAGCCTGCATGCCTCAATTAGTCATCCTCCCCTCGCCCTTACTTTTTTACCGTTCATCTAATGAATACACTGAGTATGGCTTTACCAAAACAATCATTGATGGCGAATAAAGTATCCATTATTCGAGTATGCAGATCGGGTTATATACATATATATATACCCGCGTATCGCAGGAGAAGTAGTGTGTTAAAAAGCTAGAAAAAGAAAAGGGAACATTTTAAAAATAACGTAACATGACTGTCAATATACAGTATTTGTTTTGTGAGTGTTACTGAGTGTTGCTGTCATCAAGAATTTGATTATCATTATTTCTTTCAATCAGGCTCGTATTTGTAGGATCTGACACACTGCATGCACGGGTTTTTTTTACACTGTCTTCCTTTAGCGGGACATTGACTTTTTCCAACGTGTGCTTTGTTTCCGCAGTAGTTGGATTTATGAATATGCTTGTATGTATGAGACGCTTCATATTTTTTGCTGCCTTTTCAATTGTGTAATTGGTTTTATTCAGCTCTTTGGAACTGTTTCCTTTTATCTGTGCACTGCGTCAGTTCACGTGAGCCACTCGGTGTACATGCATAGAAGGTTCCCAGCTGTGCTGGTGCCATCTCCTGCTATGTCCATGGCTGTATTTAATGTTACCTTAGTCCTGGCACTTAAAACTTTCTCTCGCAGTTTCGCTGAGTTTGTGTCAAACACCACCCTGACCATCTCATCTTCCTCTCCATAAGCACAGTCCTTCACCCGTGAATATTTACCCGTGGCAGTTTGCTATTGGATTGCCGCTGACGGACGGCCTTATATGGGCAGGCACTAAATTACAAAGCCAGCGCAGCCTGTCTATGAACTTAATTTAAAGTGTAGGTTTACATCGTGCTTTGTTTCCGAGTAGCAGAACTCATGAATATGGTTGTATATGTCACTCGCTTCGCTTCTTATTGTTTCGCTGCCTTCTCAATTATATAATGCATGTTTTCTTGAGCGCTTTTTTGAGGTCTTCCTGGTTTTCTATGTACTGCGTGATTACGTGGGAAGCGTGATGATGTCACACGAACCTCCGCCCCCACGGCGTTGAAGCTCAACTCCATTACAGTAAATGGAGAAAACTGCTTCCAGTTATGACCATTACGCGTAGAATTTCGATATAAAACCTGCCCAACTTTTGTAAGGAAGCTGTAAGGAATGAACCTGCCAAATTTCAGCCTTCCACCCACACGGGAAGTTGGAGAATTAGTGATGAGTCAGTGAGTGAGTGAGTGAGTGAGTCAGTGACTGAGTGAGTGAGTGAGGGCTTTGCCTTTTATTAGTATATATATCTATATATATATATATATACACATATACACATATATATACATATACATATATACATATACATATATATATATACATATATATATTGTGGAAGACTGCCGGCTTCCGAGGCCGGTCCGCACCCCAGGCGACAGGAGGAGCTCTCCAGACAGCGGGATCGTGCTCCGAGGTCCAGCAGGGCCTTATGGACTCTGTGGTGTTTATTCACAGCCCTGCTGGATACCTTGGGCCACCAGGAGTCGCTGTGGGGGACTTATGGGCTCCGTTGTGCCTTATGACCGGGAGTACGTCACGGTCGCGTGACAGGAAGGTATGGCGTGCTCCGGGTTGAAGTAATGGACTTATTGCCTGACCCGGAAGGAGTAGGGAACTGTGGACTCCTGGGACAGGAACACCTCGGTCAGGGGCTATAAAAGGACGCTGCCTCAGTCCAGACACTGAGCTGTGCTGGGTGGGAGAGGAGCAAAGTGTCTGGGCGAGGAGGAGAGGTTATTGTGAGTTTAATAGTAGTGGTTTGTTTAGAGTGTGTTTATTTGTAGTGTGGAAGGTGCTTGGTGCACTGTGGGAAAAATAAAAAGGTCTTGGACTGTTACCTGGTGTCAGGAGTCGTACCTGAGGTTGAGGTGCACTACTACCCCTACTGCCACAATATATACATATATATATATACATATATATATATATATATATATATATATATATATATATATATATATACACACACACATACAAACATACACACACAGAAATTATATATATGTGTATATGTATGTATGTAAGTGTGTGTGTATATATGTATATGTATATATATATATATATATATATATATATATATATATGTATATATATATATATATGTGTATGTATATATACATACACATATATATATATATATATATATATATATATACACATATATATATATATATATATATATATATATATATATATATATATATATATATATATATATATATATATACACACATACATACATATATACACACACGTGGACAAAATTGTTGGTACCCTTCAGTCAATGAAAGAAAAACTCACAATGGTCACAGAAATAACTTTAATCTGACAAAAGTAATAATAAATAAAAATTCTATGAAATTTAACCAATGAAAGTCAGACATTGATTTTCAACCATGCTTCAACAGAATTATTTAAAAAATAAACTCATGAAACAGGCCGGACAAAATGATGGTACCCCTAACTTAATATTTTGTTGCACAACCTTTTGAGGCAATCACTGCAATCAAACGATTCCTGTAACTGTCAATGAGACTTTTGCACTTCTCAGCAGGTATTTTGGCCCACTCTTAATGAGCAAACTGCTCCAGTTGTCTCAGGTTTGAAGGGTGCCTTTTCCAGACGGCATGTTTCAGCTCTTTCCAAAGATGCTCATTAGGATTGAGGTCAGGGCTCATAGAAGGCCACTTTAGAATAGTCCAATATTTTCCTCTTAGCCATTCTTGGGTGTTTTTAGCTGTGTGTTTTAGGTCATTGTCCTGTTGCAAGACCCATGACCTGCGACTGAGACCAAGCTTTCTGACACTGGCCAGCACATTTCTCTCTAGAATCCCTTGATAGTCTTGAGATTTCATTGTACCCTGCACAGATTCAAGACACCCTGTGCCAGATGCAGTAAAGCAGCCCCAGAACATAACAGAGCCTCCTCCATGTTTCACAGAAGGGACAGTGTTCTTTTCTTGATATGCTTCATTTTTCCGTCTGTGAACATAGAGCTGATGTGCCTTGGCAAAAAGTTCAATTTTGTCTCATCTGTCCATAGGACATTCTCCCAGAATCTTTGTGGCTTGTCCACATGTAGTTTGGCAAATTCCAGTCTGGCTTTTTTATGATTTGTTTTCAACAATGGTGTCCTCCTTGGTCGTCTCCCATGAAGTCCACTTTGGCTCAAACAATGACGGATGGTGCGATCTGACACTGATGTTCCTTGAGCTTGAAGTTCACCTTGGATCTCTTTAGAAGTTTTTCTGGGCTCTTTTGTTACCATTCGTATTATCCGTCTCTTTGATTTGTCATCAATTTTCCTCCTGCGGCCACGTCCAGGGAGGTTGGCTACAGTCCCATGGATCTTAAATTTCTGAAATAATATTTGCAACTGTAGTCACAGGAACATCAAGCTGCTTCGAGATGGTCTTATAGCCTTTACCTTTGACATGCTTGTCTATAATTTTCTTTCTAATCTCCTGAGACAACTCTTTCCTTCGCTTCCTCTTGTTCATGTTGAGTGTGGTACACACCATGTCACCAAACAACACAGTGACTACCTGGAGCCCTATATATAGGTCCACTGACTGATTACAAGATTGTAGACACCTGTGATGCTAATTAGTGGACACACCTTGGATTAACATGTCCCTTTGGTCACATTATTTTCAGTCTTTTCTAGGGGTACCATCATTTTTGTCAAGGCCTGTTTCATGAGTTTTTTTTTTTTATTAATTCTGTTGAAGCATGGTTTAAAAGCAATGTCTGACTTTTATTAGTTACATTTCATAGAATTTTTATTTATTATTACTTTTGTCAGATTAAAGTTATTTCTGTGACCATTTTGAGTTTTTCTTTCATTGACTGAAGGGTACCAACAATTTTGTCCATGTGTGTATATACATACATATACTTGTGTGTATGTTTGTATGTGTCTATATGTGTGTGTATAGCTTTGGTCACTGAGTGCAAGGGAAAAATAATAAAATATAGTCTATAAGTTATTAAACAGTAAAACATTAACGTTTTAAGAAGTACAGGTACATTGAGCACTACTGGAGTGGTTGCGGGTAAACTACATTTTAAAGACTGTGTAACATAACAGGTAAGTAACTAACAGCAGCTAAAATGTATATGGATCATCTCTCGGTAGTAGATCCCTTTGAAAGGCGCTACACGATGGCTGTGGTATAGAAATTAAATTTTCTATGTGAACGTCCAAATTTGTGCCTCTGGTAATGTGCCTTACCGGCAATTAAAGAAAATTATTTTTTTGTCCTCTGCAGTGTTAAGAGAGAAAGGCTTTGGTTTGGAATAAAAGGAAAAAAGGTGTAAAGAAAGGAAAGTTGCCTTTTCTTTTATATAGTATAGAGATGTGTTAAGCTGGCGTTATGATCACCTTTTGGGGACAGTCGCGTGGGTCTTGTGTAGACTGGTGAGACGTCCCAGCCATTAATCGGCTGTGATGGCATTGTCAGTCCTCCACTCGTGTGCGTGTCTTCATAATCCGAGCGGAGGACCTCATAATCGTATACGTGCAAAAGAAAGTGTGAATCGCCTTAATATTATTTTGCCGTGGTGTAGAAAAGGGGTCCCGTGTTTGCACTTGTCTGGGCTATAGCGCAGGGGGAGGAAGAAAAAAATTAAAAGTGCTCACTTTGACTTAAGGCAGAAGCGCAGTCAGCGTCTCAAAGGCGGCACAGCTATGCCGGCGCTGGCTGCTCGACTTTTGCTGGGCAGGAGACCCCTTTTGTACACACGTTCATGATATCAAAAGTCTCAGCTCTTTGGAGGTAATTCATATATTATATATATAGCAAAATACCCGCGCCTCGCAGCGGAGAAGTAGTGTGTTAAAGAAGTAATGAAAAAGAAAAGGAAACATTTTAATAATAACGTAACATGATTGACATTGTCATGAGTGTTGCTGTCATATATATTCCTGCCTAAATAAGTCACCCTCGCTTCGCTCTTACTTTTTTACCGTTCATTTAATCATGGCTAGTGGCGGAAAAATTATAAAATGGAAGGAGGATGGCTTTACCAAAACAATTATTGATGGCGAATCGATTATTCATAAAGCTTGAATTGGTGATCTGTTTTTCTGTGTTAAACCTCATATTTTTTCATACTTCTTCTCAAACTAAGGTGGTGCGAGGGTAACATGAATCGGGATGCGCTGATCAATGTAATCGGTGTACCAGGAAATCATGCATTGACAAAAGCTCCCTTTGCTTGTAATGCAAAGTGTGATTAAATGCATTATTTTTAGCGTTATGGAGCACATGCATCGAAGCTTCTCAGCTGTGCTTGTGCTAAGAAAAGGAAAGATTTTAAAAATAACGTAACACGATTGTCAATGTAACCTTTTGTAAGTAGTGCCTGGAGGATTCAGTGTGGAGAAACTCTAGAGACAGCGTGTGTATTAACTTGTGGATTTTTCTGAGAGTATTTGGTGGCCGTGTGACGAAGTTGCTTCAGAAGACGGTGTTAGCGGCAGAGCTCAGCTCAGAGCGAAATGAGGTAAATGGGAGGGTAGATGATGACGTGACTCCCCAACCCGCATTAACTGTCAATCCCCCACAAACAGTCTCTCGGAATTTGCATAAGCACACCCCTTCACCTATAATTTTAACTTAGTTACAAAGTGATCAAAACTCTCGTTTATATCCTGCGTCCTCTCATTAAACTTGTATCCCGCATTACCTGTGGGCATGTGAAACGCCAGCGGTAGCCTGTCTATGAACTTAATTTAAAGTTTAGGTTTACACCTTGCTTTCTTTCCGAGGTAGCAGCACTCATGAATATGGTAGTATATGTCACTTATTTCGCTGCCTTCTCAATTATATAATGCATGTTTTCTTAAGCGCTTTTTGGAGGTCTTCCTGGTTTACTACGTACTGCGTTGACAGTCAGTTCACGTGATTACGTGGGAGGCGTGATGATGTCACACAAAACTCCGCCCCTCACGTCTTTCCAGCTCAACTCCATTACAGTTAATGGAGAAAAATACCTTCCAGTTATGACCATCAGGCGTAGAATTTCGAAATGAAACCTGCCCAACTTTTGTAAGTAAGCTGTAAGGAATGAGCCTGCCAAATTTCAGCCTTCTACCTACACGGGAAGTTGGAGAATTAGTGATGAGTCAGTGAGTGAGTGAGTGAGTGAGTCAGTGAGGGCTTTGCAGTTTACTCACTGACTCACTCACTCACACACTGACTGACTGAGCAACTGTTGCTGGGGGTGCCAGAATCCATCAAGGAAGAAAAATGAAAAACATTATTTGTACAAAATCTTAATTTATCTAGCAATTCCTAAATAATTAAATGGGCAGGGTATTTCGTATCAGTGCAATACTTAGTGCTTAGTGCTCATTTAGTGCTGCGTGGGTATTATGAACTATCGTATCTGTTCAAGTTCTATTTAAATTTTAAATATAAGTAATTTTTATTTAGTCGACAGAAATATCTTTGATAGGAATGTAAGTTAAATTTAGTCATCACTGCATAAAGACTAAATTCAACTTACATTACTACCAAAGATATTTCTGTCGACTAAATAGAACCTACTTATATCCAAATTGAACTTAAAAAGATATATATTTTTCAAATCTGAGCGTGCATTTTAGATCGAAGTGACGCGCAGCAGATCGAGCCTGTGAGCTAATGTGCTCACGCCTGCCTGCCTCAATAAGTCACTAGTGCTTCACTCTTACTTTTTCACCGTTCATTTAACCATGACTAGTTGCGAAAAAATTAGAAAATGGAAGGAGGATTACACGGAGTATGGCTTTACCAAAACAATTATTAATGGCGAATAAAGTATCCATTATTCATAAAGCTTCAATTGGTGATCTTAACCTCATATTTTTTCATACTTCTCAAACCATGGGGGTGCGAAGTTGGCCTCGTCCGTCACAGGGGGTGCAAGGGTAAAATGAATCGGGAAGCGCTGATATGTGTGTATGTGTGTATATTATATACTAGCAAAATACCCGCGCTTCGCAGCGGAGAAGTAGTGTAGAAGCAATGAAAAAGAAAAGGAAACATTTTGAAAATAACGTAACATGATTGTCAATGTAATTGTTTTGTCACTGTTGTGAGTGATGAGTGTTGTTGTCATATATATATATATATATATATATATATATATATTTACACACACACACATAAACATATATATATATATACATATCTATACATATACACATATATACATACATATATACACACATATATAAACATATATATACATATACATACATATCTACATATATACACACACAGCTATTTCATTATCAGTGCAATACGCTGTTTGTTAAAACGTTGACTCCGCTCTTACGTGCAAGAAAAATCAAATCATTCAGTTGTCTTTGCTCATATGTCATTTTAGAGCTGGACGCCTGGCATCTTTTTTGGCCACAAGTTCGTTTCTGTTTGGTGTGAGGTTCTGTGTTGTGGAGATTCTCAGGATGGATTGCAGGTGCTCATCAGTGAGGCGACTCCTGTGTGCTCTTTTGTTAGTCTTTATCACTGAGAAGAGCTTCTCACACAGATTTGTGCTACCAAATATGCACAAGGTTCGAGCCGCATGTAGACGGAATTTTTTTTGTTCTTCAAAGTCACCAAAGTTCCGTGCAAACTCAGTGCGCAATAACTCTAGTAAGCGGTAAGTGTTCGGCAAGGCAGCTGAAGCGCTGCATTATGGGATCTGTAGTTTATTGTGTTACCAGCGCTTCATATACCCGGGCTTTAATAACAATAATACAGTATATAAAATGATCTCGGGCGGATATAATTACACGCGGGCGGATGTGGCCCGCGCCCTTGAGTTTGACACATATGGACTAAATAGAACTTGAAAAGATATATTTTTCAAATGTGATCGCGCAATTCAGATAGAGTTGACGCACTACAGCCTGCATGCCTCAATGAGTCATCCTCCCTCGCTCTTACTTTTTACCGTTCATCTAATGAATACACTGAGTATGGCTTTACCAAAACAATCATTGATGGCGAATAAAGTATCCATTATTCGAGTATGTAGAGCGGGATATATATATATATACATATATATATACCAGCGTATCGCAGCGAGAAGTAGTGTGTTAAAAAGGTAGAAAAGAAAAGGGAACATTTTAAAAATAACGTAACATGACTGTCAATATACAGTATTTGTTTTGTGAGTGTTATTGAGTGTTGCTGTCATCAAGGATTTGATTATCATTATTTCTTTCAATCAGGTTCGTATTTGTAGGATGTGTTGTGTTCAAGTTACATTCCGTGTTTGTCAATCGTTGTAAAGATGACAGGTTTCATTCATCGATTCGTTTCTTACTGCATCAATAAACAGCTCGTCTTCTTATTTATCTGAGACCTGACACACTGCATGCACAGGTTTTTTTTACACTGTCTTCCTTTAGCGGGACATTGACTTTTTCCACCGTGTGCTTTGTTTCCACAGTAGCTGCATTTATGAATATGCTTATCAGGCGCTTCATATTTTTGCTGCCTTTTCAATTGTGTAATTGGTTTTGTTCAGCTCTTTGGAACTGTTGCTTTTATCTGTGCACTGCGCCAGTTCACGTGAGCAGCTCGGTGTACATGCATCGAAGGTTCCCAGCTGTGCTGGTGCCATCTCGTGCTATGTCCATAGCTTTATTTAATGTTACCTTAGTCCTGGCACTTAAAACTTTCTCTCGCAGTTTCGCTGAGTTTGTGTCAAACACCACCCTGACCATCTCATCTTCCTCTCCATAAGCACAGTCCTTCACCCGTGAATATTTACCCGTGGCAGTTTGCTATTGGATTGCCGCTGACGGACGGCCTTATATGGGCAGGCACTAAATTACAAGCGCCAGCGCAGCCTGTCTATGAACTTAATTTAAAGTTAGGTTTACATCGTGCTTTGTTTCCAGTAGCAGAACTCATGAATATGGTTGTATATGTCACTTTCGCCGCTACTTATTGTTTCGCTGCCTTCTCAATTATATAATGCATGTTTTCTTGAGCGCTTTTTTGAGGTCTTCCTGGTTTTCTATGTACTGCGTGATTACGTGGGAGGCATGATGATGTCACACGAAACTCCCACGGCGTTGAAGCTCATCTCCATTACAGTAAATGGAGAAAACTGCTTCCAGTTATGACCATTACGCGTAGAATTTCGATATAAAACCTGCCCAACTTTTGTAAGGAAGCTGTAAGGAATGAACCTGCCAAATTTCAGCCTTCCACCCACACGGGAAGTTGGAGAATTAGTGATGAGTCAGTGAGTGAGTCAGTGAGTGAGTGAGTGAGGGCTTTGCCTTTTATTAGTATATATATATATATATATATACACACATACATACATATATATACACATACATACATATATATATACATATACATTGAAATAGTTTTACTGTCAAATAATGCAAAGATTAGGCAGCACGTGTTTCTATCTAATTCTGGGCTCATCAGGCGTACACACTCACTGCACGCCCTCCCAGGAATCGAACCTCAGACGTCAGCGCTAGAGGCGAAGGCTCTCGCGTTGCGCCACGCCGTGTGGTCCATTTATTTGACGGGATGTAGATCGGGATATATATATATATATATATAGATAGATAGATAGATAGATAGATAGATAGATAGATAGATAGATAGATAGATAGATAGATAGATAGATAGATAGATAGATAGATAGATAGATAGATAGATAGATAGATAGATAGATAGATAGATAGATAGATAGATAGATAGATAGATAGATAGATATATCTATACTAATAAAAGGCAAAGCCCTCACTCACTGACTCACTCACTTACTCACTGACTCACTGAATCATCACTAATTCTCCAACTTCCTGTGTGGGTGGAAGGCTGAATTTGGGCAGGCTCATTCCTTACAGTTTCCTTACAAAAGTTGGGCAGGTTTCATGTCGAAATTCTATGCATAATGGTCATAACTGAAAGCTATTTTTCTCCATATACTGTAATGGAGTTGAGCTCGAAAGCCTGTATAACCGAAGAAAAAAGAAAGCAAGTTACAGTAGGCAATTGATACGACAGCTTGCATGGTGCAATGCAAGTGCTGATTTTCATTCTGTGCTATATAAAATCATCATATTCAAATATTAACAGTTCCCACACACCCAAGGACCGTCCTTCTTACATTTACGACAAGTGTACTTGTTGCAGTGTATACATCTCTCTGTGCTATGGTTCCTATTACACTGAATGAGCACCTGACACTGTACTTTCTTCCCTGGGGGAAGGTCTCACATCAAAGAATTTCCAGTTACTGCATAAATTCACACCTGATCTGACGCTGTTCGTTTTCAAATAATATTGGATTAGTGCGATGATATTTTCACATGTATTGTCTCTTTCTTTCAGGTGTGTAATAGAAACCACAGCATAGAGAGAAGTGTGTACATTGCTTCTTACAGGAAAAGGCGATGGAAAAAGTGCACTTGAATAAAAGTGCACTTTTGTTATACTTTAACACCAACATATGTTCCTGTGTTTGAACGACACGGGCAGATGGGGAGTGTCTGATTATTGCATATAGCGCCGAAGTTACTGCTTTTTACCATTCTTTCCTCTGCATGTCCTGGAGAACAAAAGAAACAGCATACAGCAACATGCGGGGACTGGCAGGAACACTCAATAAAACTGAATAAAAAGAAAATCAAGTGACGGTGAGATACGAAGAAGGCAGTTTCGGCAGCGTTTGTGTGTCAGAACCCAGTTGTGGGGGCGTTAGTATGCATCGTGGTAC
Organism: Polypterus senegalus; assembly: GCF_016835505.1. Classification (NCBI taxonomy): domain Eukaryota; kingdom Metazoa; phylum Chordata; class Cladistia; order Polypteriformes; family Polypteridae; genus Polypterus; species Polypterus senegalus. The sequence goes on from NC_053162.1 coordinate 111,826,322, forward strand.
ACTGCAGAGCTATAGCGCGTCTTTAGTGAAAACAGCCGTGTCAGATGGGGTTGTATGGATTGATTCTGAACGCGACTGAGAGAATGAAAAGTGAATTAAAAAAAAAAAAGCTAACCTTCACAAAGATCATAAATTGCACCAGCTGTTACAGACTGAAATCAAATGTATACTTTTATTCTAAAATAGTAAGAGTAAGAGCAGTTTACTTCTCAAAACAGAGTATTGCAGAATCAAACTCGCGATCTTTTGATTCCAAGGCGAGAACTGATTCTATTACACCACGGAGGAAGTTATAATAACCTGCTGTCAATGTCGCATGTTAAGGTGGTTTTTTGTTTTTGCAGTTATATTTTTGAATAAAAGCAAAATTGTTGTGTTATATTTGAACCTTTTATGAAAATGTTTCTTTGCTATTTGGACTTCAGGCTTCATACATTATATAGTTTATGCCTACATTTTGTCATCTACTACTAGAATATAAAAAAACGTTTCTGTTTTAACAATGTGTTGGCACAGATTACTGTAGAAACGGAACAGACATGAAATGCGTGTGTTCCAAATAACGATCTATTATTTCCACTCTAAAACTCCACTTCACCCCCAGATACTCAATCAAGACATGGGCTTGGAGAAGTTCGTGCACGTTTTAAATTGGTGGGGGGATGGAATAGCTGGCTGCTCCTAGGTTCTCTTTATCAGCACATTTAGAAGACAAAGGACGCTGGCGGAGAAGTGTGAAGGGATTTAAGAAGCAATTTAAGGTGGGACGGAATTACGAGTTTTTTCGTAGGCTCTGGTAATTCTAGTGTTAATCACACTTTGCATTACAAGCAAAAGGGAACTTCTGTCAATGCATGATTTCCTGGTACACCGATTACATTGATCAGCGCTTCCCGATTCATTTTACCCTTGCACTCCCTTGGTTTGAGAAGAAGTATGAAAAAAAATGAGGTTAACACAGAAAAACAGATCACCAATTGAAGCTTTATGAATAATCGATTCGCAATAAATCATTGTTTTGGTAAAGCCATACTCAATGTAATCCTCCTTCCATTTTATAATTTTTCCGCCACTAGCCATGATTAAATGAACGGTAAAAAAGTAAGAGCGGGTTTAGGTGACTTATTCAGGCAGGCAGGCGACAGCTCAATAGCTCGAATTTGGATATAAGTAGGTTTTATTTAGTCGCCAGAAATATCTTTGTTAGGAATGGAAGCTGAATTTAGTCTTTAAATTTATATATAAAGTCATTCCCGAATATATAAAGTCAAAACTTGATTATATAAAGTCACTGTCGGAATAAATAAAGTCAAAACTTGAATATATAAAGTCAGCGCTGGAATATATAAAGTCAAAACTTGAATATATAAAGTCATTCCCAAATATATAAAGTCAAAACCTGAGTATATAAAGACGGCATATATTAGTATTTATTAGTACAGATATACATACAGTGGTGTGAAAAACTATTTGCCCCCTTCCTGATTTCTTATTCTTTTGCATGTTTGTCACACAAAACATTTCTGATCATCAAACACATTTAACCATTACTCAAATATAACACAAGTAAACACAAACTGCAGTTTTTAAATGATGGTTTTTATTATTTAGGGAGAAAAAAAAAATCCAAAACATGCAAAAGAATAAGAAATCAGGAAGGGGGCAAATAGTTTTTCACACCACTCTATATGTGTATACTAATAAAAGGCAACATTCACTCACTCACTCACTCATCACTAATTCTCCAACTTCCCATGTAGGTAGAAGGCTGACATTCGGCAGGCTCATTCCTTACAGGTTACTTACAAAACTTAAGTAGGTTTCATTTCGAAATTCTACACTTAACGGTCATAATGGTCAACAACTTCCGCCATGTTGAACTTTCCTATTTATGGCCCCATCTTCACGAAATTTGGTAGGCGGCTTTCCTGCGCTAACCAAAACCGATGTACATACTTATTTCAGTGGTATGATACCACTGTCGGCCGCCATATTGAACTTTCCAACGTCACTAATTCTCCAACTTCCCGTGTAGGTAGAAGGCTGACCCCATTTCACGAAATTTGGTAGGCAGCTTCCCTTGGCTAACCGAAACCGATATACATACTGTGGTGGATGGCCGGCTATTATTCCTGGCCAATACCCCCAAGCCGCCAGTTGGAGCCCCCCTTGCAGCATGGAGGTCCCCAGAAGACCAGCAGGGCATAATGGACAATGTAGTTTTTATGTGTAGCCCTCCTGGATGCCATGGCTCTAGGGGACGCTGCAGGGAGGAATAATGGATATTTTTCCTACGCCCCGGAAGCACACGTGGACAAGAGGAATGATGTGCTTCCGGGGTGAAGAAAAGAACTTGTACCTGACCCGGAGTCACATGGACCAGGGATGGAGAACACTTCCAGGTCAGGATATATAAAATGGACTGTGGGAGCTCTCTGACGGCGAGCTGAGGTGGGTGGAAGGGTGGAAACACGTCTATGGCGTTATTTCAGTGCCACTATTCTGAGCACATTCTCTGCTGCGGCTCAACTCTCTATACACCCGTTATAAGTGTGCCACAAAACCAACCAATCACAGACTTGGTTTCAAAAAATTCTGATTAGCTCTTACGGTCTCCAATCAGCTCGCTAGCTGCTGCATTCGGAAACAGTCCATGTAGCTAAATCCAACTAAACTCAATTAAGCCCCAATTTTAAAATAAAATAATTAAAGATGCATGCTATCCCGCGAAATTGGGGTTTAATTGAGTTTAGTTGATTTATTTACATTTCGGACTGCTTCGAATGCAGCAGTTAAGCGAAGCTGATTGGAGACCGTAAGAGCCAATCAGAATTTTTGAAACCAAGTCTGTGATTGGTTGGTTTTGTGGCACACTTATAACGGTGTACAGAGAGTTGAGCGCTCGCAGCAGAGAATGTTGTGAGCGCTAGGCAACACATTGCAGCAAGCGTTTAAATGAAAAACTGAGCTTGGTGAGGGGGGGCTATTGTGTGTGTGTGTATATGGATAAGCTTAAACACTGAAATACATTTTTGCACGAAAGCAATGAATTTTGTTCACTCAAATTCAGCTTTTGTACGCCAAAATAAATTTCTTCAAAATCACTGAAATAACGCCATACACGTCTGGGAGTGGAGGATTGTATTTGTGATTTATTATTGTGATTTATATGAGAATAGTGGAGGAGAGGGTGTTTTGTACACTGTGGCAATTGAATAAAGTCAATTGGAGGACTTTTACCTAGTGTTTGGAGTCGTGGACAGGGGGTCAAGGGAGCGAGTGCGCCCCCTATCGACCACAATAGGCCAGTGTCGGCCGCCATATTAAACTTTCCAACGTCACTAATTCTCCAACTTCCCGTGCAGGTATAACGCTGAAATTTGGCAGGCTCATTCCTTACAGCTAACTTAGAAAGTTAAGCAGGTTTCATTTCGAAATTTTATGCGCAACGGTCGACAACGTCCGCCATGTTGAACTTTCTTATTTATGGTCCCATCTTCACAAAATTTGGTAGGTGGCTTCCCTGCGCTAACCGAAACCAATGTACATACTTATTTCAGTGGTATGACACCACTGTTGGCCGCCATATTGAACTTTCCAACAGTCTTTGTTACTTATTGGCACATCTTCAAGAAATTTGGTCCGCGGGTTCCCAATGCTAATTGAATCCTACTTACGTACATATATACGTCCATAGCCTGCAGCTCGGTTGCCGTGTGAGGCGGCGTTGGGTCCCCCATCCCAACACCTCCGACGTTGTTGGCTGCCTGCCTATATAAGGCCGTCTGTCACTCCAGTCTCTACATTCCCTTCCTTGCCTCGCCACGGGATTCACGTCTCCCTGCTGATAACTACATCTTTTTTTATTTAATCCACGGCTTCTCCGCTGTTTTACTGTTAATTTATTACAATTATAGTTATTGTGTAGGTATTTTAGACTTACTTTGCATTGTTCAGGTACCCATTTCCTTTATCGTTCCAACCGTACCCCCATTAACATGTCTATCGAGGTGATCACCATCGATCAAAGAATTGTCACTTACCGAGTAGTTTCCATGCCCAGAGATGGCACCTGCCTTTTCCATTCTCTGGAATGTATGCTTACAACGCTTGACAGATGTCAAATGTCACTTTAAATCAAGTCCTGCAAATACTAACATAATTGAAACAAACCATGAAACTGAAACCGATTATGACAGCAGTAATCCAAGATGTGAGATTTGAGGCAAGATTACTTTTCATATGGCCAACTGTACGTTGCATGCTCAAGAGTTAGCTCAGCACAGAGCTTGGTCATATTACAACCAGAGGGCCGAACTGACAATGTGGTATACAAAGGGATCCTTAACAAATAATTATTGGTATATTTTCCGTCAGTTTAAAAATGTTTAATTATCTTCTTAATAAAAATTTTAAGGCAGTACTTCGCCACTGCGAAGCGCGGGTATTTGACTAGTGTGTATATATATATATATATATATATATATATATATATATATATATATATATATATATATATATATATACATACATACATACACACACACAGTGGAACCGAAGCAATTTCCCCCATAGGATTTAATGTAAATACAATTAATCTGTTCCAGACCGTACGAACTGTATGTAAATATATATATTTTTTAAAAGATTTTTAAGCACAAATATAGTTCATTACACCACAGAATGCACAATGTAATAGTAAACTAATGTAAAACATTGAATAACACTGGCACAAACACCAAGGCTCCCTGCTCACATGCACGCACAGGCTCGCTCTCTCTCAGCAGCACACGCCCTCTCTCTCTCTCTCTCAGCAGCACGCAAGCCTGTGCACTGTCTCTCTCTGTCTCTGTAACATTGCAGCAGTTCACGCTATAGCCTTGCAAGCCAAGTATAAACACTTTTTTTTTTTACTGAGTTTTAAGCACAGGCGAAAAAAAAGGAACATTTGAAAAATCTGTAATTTAATAAATCACCAAGAAAAGTAACATTGCAACAAATCATGCTATGAACCACTCGCTGTAAACACTTTTTTTAAATGAGTTTTAAGCACAAGGAAATAAAATGAACATTTGAAAAAAGTTAAAAGTAACAATTCAAGCTACAAACCGAAAAATGAACATTTGAAAAATCCTTAATACAAAAACTAACCATAAACCACCAAGAAAACTAACCTTGCATGAGTCGAGTTCTGGCATGAAGTGAGGAGGATGGAGAAGAGGTTACAGTTTTGAGGGAGAGTCTGGCTCCGTGATGGAGGGATTTTTTCCTTCAGGTGTTTTCTCTCGTGTGATTTCTTGGGTTTATGGTGTTTTTGGCTATTTAGCTGGTGGGAGCGAAAGCCTCATGCAGCCATTCCAAAAACAAAGTCCTTGTGACCCAACTCTTCCTGTTTGCCCTCCACATCACTGGCAGTCTGGCTTTGTTTACATTGTGCTGCTTGAAAGCACAAGGGTTCTCAAATTGGTAAATGAGTGAACGGGTAAACAGTTTTTCCACCTCTTCCAGCACTTGAGGTCTCTGCCTAGTTAACGCTGTATCTCCTTTTGCAACATCAGCTGCTTAAATAGATTCTTTCTGCTTTAAAATAGTCAAAATCGTAGGTTTTGACTTCTTGTACTCGGCGGCAAGATCAGTAACACGAATGCCACGCTCATACTTTTCAATAATTTCTTTCTTTACTTTGATTTCAATTTTATGGAAAACTTTCATCTCACCACTCTTCACTTGCTTAGAACGCATGGTTAAATGCAAAAGCACACGAAATACTGTAGAGCACAAAGAGATCACAGATAAAGCACGCACGTCTGACAGAGAACAATGAACAGGGAGTGGCTCAACACGTGCTTAAATACAGTAATCGGCGTGTACGAACCGGAAGGGAAATGAAAAATAGCACAAAGAGTTCACAGCGAAAGCATGCACGCAAATGCAAAGATGCACATCTGACCGAGAACAATGCAACGCGTGCGGAAATCAACAGCGTGCACAAACCGAAAGGGAAACTGGCTTGTTCGTATACCGAGTGTGTGGCCGTGAACCTAGGCCAAAGTTTGGCAAACTGTTTGGTCGTAAACCGAGTTGTACGTGTACCGAGACGTTCGTGAACTGAGGTTCCACTGTATGTGTGTGTGTGTATTTATATTTTATATATATATATATACACACACACACACACACACACACACACACACACACACACAGTAGGTCCATAAATATTTGGACAAAGACAACTTATTTCTAATTTTGGTTCTGTACATTACCATAATGAATTTTAAATGAAACAACTCAGATGCAGTTGAAGCGCAGACTTTCAGCTTTAATTAAGTGGGTTGAACAAAAAATTGCATAAAAATGTGAGGAAACCAAAGTATTTTTTTTAACACAATCCCTTCATTTCAGGGGCTCAAAAGTAATTGGACAAATTAAATAACTGGAAATAAAATGTTCAATTCTAATACTTGGTTGAAAACCCTTTGCTGACAACGACAGCCTGAAGTCTTGAACTCATGGACATCACCAGATGCTGGGTTTCCTCCTTTTTAATGCTCTGCCAGGCCTTTACTGCAGCGGCTTTCAGTTGCTGTTTGTTTGTGGGCCTTTCTGTCTGAATTTTAGTCTTCAACAAGTGAAATGCATGCTCAATTGGGTTAAGATCAGGTGACTGACTTGGTCATTCAAGAATTGTTCACTTCTTTGCTTTAATAAACTCCTGGTTGTTTTGGCTGTATGTTTTGGGTAATTGTCCATGTGTTTCATGAAACACCGCCCAATCAATCTGACTGCATTTAACTGGATTTGAGCAGACAAGTATGTCTCTGAACACCTCAGAATTCATTTGGCTGCTTCTATCCTGTGTCACATCATCAATAAACACTAGTGCCCCAGTGCCACTGGCAGCCATGCACGCCAAAGCCATCACACTGCCTCCACCGTGTTTTACAGATGATGTGGTATGCTCTGACTTGAATATCATCAAAAACCTATGGGGTGATATGAAGCAGGCTTGTCCATGCTCGGAACCCATCAAATTTAACTGAACTGGAGATATTTTGTATGGAAGAAAGGTCAAAAATACCTCCATTTAGAATCCAGACACTCATCAAAGGCTATAGGAGGTGTCTGAGGGTGCTTTATTTGCAAAAGGAGGCTCAACTAATCGAGATTGATCACATCCTCGTGGGCAGACAGTAGAGGCTCTTGCAAAACTGCAGGGTCTACAGAAGTGCCCAGTTTGTGAAATCTTTACCCACAGACTTGTTGTTGCTACTCTTAGGATCCAGCTTAAGTCCAGTAGATTGCCACCTACTAGGAAAATGAGCCTGGACTTGGCCAGACTCCAAGACCAGCCGTTTCTAATGAGTTTGCACGCAGTTTGTGTGAGGAAATTTCACTTTTGGATTTGATTGCCGATCCTAATGTGATGTGGGAAATCTTTCACGACAAGACCCTGAAAGTTGCTGAGGGTTGTATTGGTGTTACTGGTGTTCTATCTCGTAGGGAACCCTGGATATCATCAAGAAGAGTCGCAGCACATGGCTCAATGGCAAATCTGGCCTGTACCAGGAACCGAGTAGGATGGCTGCAAGCGCTGTTAGGGCAGATAAAGAGACTTTTGTTAGAGGAATCTGTGAGCAAGTGACACACCATCTGTGGTCTAGCGACCCACATACTGCTCACAGAGGAATCGAAGCATTACGCACATCTGAATCTGTTCCTCCGAGACTCGCAGTCAGGGCAGCTGATGAAATGGTCCTTACAGATGACACTGCAGTTGTGACTTGCTGGGCTGGCTACTTTAAGCAGTTGTTCAAACCTGATCCTCCAGCTAGGACTGTGGATATTTCTGGGTCCAAGGTCCTTGTGGCCGATCCTCCAATTAGCTATGAACCACCCAGTCTCACTGAGATTGCAGAGGTGGTGAACCAGCTGAGGGTGGGCGAAGGCTGCAGGGATCTGTGGTATCCGGGGTGAACTTCTCCAGGCTGGTGGTAAGGCTGTCCTCCTGGCATTGCAAGCAATCTTTGCTTCCATTTGGGAGACTGGCATCATCCCAACTCACTGGAAAACAGGACTTGTCGTCCCTATCTGGAAAAGGAAGGGTGATTGCAACTACGGGGGGATAACACTGCTCTCGGTGGCGGGTAAGGTCCTTACTAGGGTCATCCTCAATAGGATCTGTGATCACCTGCTCATCTACCAGCGAACGGAAGAGCCTGGTTTTAAGCCTAGGAAGTCTACAATCAACTGCATCCTGGCACTGAAGGTTCTCATGGAGCGAAAACGTGAATATCGGCAGAGTTTCTTTGCAGCCTTTGTCGATTTTTGCAAAGCGTTCGACTCAGTTGATCGAGCTGCCCTGTGGGATATCCTGAGGGTCTGCGGGATCCCCACGAGGTTGCTGGATATCATGGATGGCCTGTACACTGGTACTGTGAGTGCTGTGCAGAGTGGAGGCAGGACCTCTGCGTTTTTCCCTGTTGATTCTGGGGTTCATCAGGGGTGTGTTCTTGCTCCTACTCTATTCAATGCTTGTATGGACTGGGTGTTGGGCAAGGTCGTGGGGTCCAGCGGCTGTGGGACATATGTTGGTGAAGAAACATTCACGGATCTTGACTTTGCTGACGATGCTGTGATCTTCGCGGAGTCAATGGAGGCTCTGATCAGGGCGCTCGAGACTGAGTGAGGAGTCTGAGTGTCTGGGCGTGCGAGTGTCATGGATAAAAACCAAGATTCAGGCCTTTAATGGCCTCTTGGGCACAGCCAACAGCAGTGTGTCTGTTTGCGGAGAGAGTGTTGACCTTGTTGTGAGGTTTACTTAACTTGGCAGTGACATTCATGTCTCTGATGACTCTTCCTACTAAGTCAGTAGACTGGAGGGGGGGTCATGAGGTCACTGGAAAAGGGTGTGAGGCGCTCCCGAGATCTATGCAAATGGACAAAGGTCCAAGTCTTTAGAGTCCTGGTGCTTCCTGTCTTGCTACATGGTTGCGAGACATGGACGCTATCAGTGACCTGAGGCGAAGACTGGACTCCTTTGGTACTGTGTCTCTCCGGAAAATCCTTGGGTACCGTTGGTTTCACTTTGTGTCGAATGAGCAGTTGGTCATGGAGTCCCGAATGATGCACATTACCTGCATTGTGAGGGAGTGTTAGTTATGGCACTACGGCCATGTGACACGTTTCCCTGAGGGTGATCAGGCTCGTTAGATCCTCATTGTTGGGGACCCGAGTGGCTGGACCAGGCCAAGGGGTCGCCCACGTAACACCTGGCTGTGGCGGATAGAGGGTCATTTCCGGAGGGTGGGACTGGACTCTGCATCTGCCCGGGGGGTTGCAAATTGTTTCGTCGTGTAGTGGGTTCAGCAACGCACTGTACCAGTGCATGCTCCCCAACGTCACTTTCTCAACTCAGTGTTGATGTAATATCTCTGTTGGGGTGCCCAAATTTATGCACCTGTCTAATTTTGTTATGATGCATATTGCATATTTTCTGTTAATCCGATAAACTTAATGTCACTGCTGAAATACTACTGTTTCCATAAGGCATGTCATATATTAAAACGGAGTTGCTACTGTGAAAGCTCAGCCAATGATAAACAAATATCCAAAGAATTAACAGGGGTTCCCAAACTTTTTCATATGACTGTACATACATATGTACAGTCACACACACATACAAACATATACATACATACATATATATCATGGTGGACGGCTGGTGATCCTGCCCAGCCGGGACACCTGGAAGGGCCGGGAGAGGGTCAATGCCTCCCCTGGACCACAAGAGGGCAGCTGCCCTTGTCTACATGGGGGCCACAGGATCAGAGCTTGGAAGCTCATCTCTGTTGGTGTCTGTGGCCACCAATAGGGGGGCGCCCGGACGATTATGGAGCCCCAGTGCTGTCGGAAAAGATTCCAGGTACGCCCAGAATGCTTGCAGGTGCAAGGGCACCAGAAAGCGCTGCCAGAAGATCATCAGGAAGCACCCAGAGCACATCTGGGTGAAGTATAAAAGAGGCCGCCTCACTCCATTCAGAGAGCCGGAGTTGGGAGGCAGAGGATGGAGCTTGTGACGGGAAGAGTGGAGGCGGCAGAAGAGACAGAGCAGAAAATAGTAGAAAAGGACTGGGAATTAAAGGTGAATTAAAAACATGCGGGTTAGGTGCACTGGCGATCCAAAATTGTCCCTAGTGTGTGCCCTGCGGTGGGCTGGCAGCCTGCCCAGGATTTGTTTCCGTTGTGGTCTTTGGTCGGCTTGTTATCCCGACCAATACCCCCAGGCCGCCAGATGGAGCCCTCCCTGCAGTATGGAGGTGCCCCGAACACCAGCAGGGAGTCATGGACTATGTAGTTTTTATACACGACCCTGCTGGATACCACAGGGGCCACAAGAAGGAGCTGCAGGGAGGACCGAAGACTCATTTGTGTCCTATAACCTGGAACTGCGTCAAAGGAAGAGCGACGTGCTTCCGAGGTGAGAAGAAGGACTCGTACCTGACCCAAAAGTGATAAAGATCATGTGGGCTGGGAACTGGAAACACTTACGGGTCAGGAAGGATAAAAGAACTGTGGGAGCTCCCAGACAGCGAGCTGATCTGGGTGGAAGGGTGGCAACGCGTCTGGGAGTCGGAGGATTGGTTTATTGTTATTGTATTATTGTGATTGATTATTTATATTAGTATAGTGGAGGAGAGGGTGCTTTGTGCACTGTGGCGAATTAATAAAGTCATCATTTGGACTTTTATCTGGTGTCTGGAATCTTGGACAGGGGTACAAGGGAGCGATACAGCCCTAATCTGTCACACCGTGTCTATTTGTGTCCGGGTCCGAGCTCCACAATGGAACCCCAAATGTGAGCCTCTGCCTGATGCAAATAATTCTGTGGACAGCCCTACACAGCAGAGCGAGATGCACATGCGCTGCTACCGCTGCACATGCTATGCACAATCACCTTTTGAGCCACCGAGGGTACGAGTAAACCACTGTTATCCCTAATGGGAAAGACGGCGGCCAGGCGCAACCAGATGACACTGGGTGCTACAAAGAAGCCCATCATTGAAAGGGTCGGCATCCCGGAAGGAATGACCAGGCAAGAACAGCAGCCTCCAGAAAAACGGATCCAGGAGGTAGGTACCTGCCACAGGGAGTGTTTACCCTGGGTATGTTATAGTGGTGTGTTGGATACCTACCTCACAGGGGGAGACCTTACGGAGGCGTGCTGCTGGCCGAAGGGTGCCGACTCCGAAAATGACAGCCAGGCGAAGTACAAGGACGACGAATACCCCTTGTACAGTGGAGAACCGAAACTGGCAGACGAGCGTCTGGACTCGTATTACATGGCAAGGAAATCTTCGAAGAAGAGAGTGGTAGAGGACCGGAAGTCTCTCCTCCAAGCAGGCGAGGGATTGGATGGTGTGTGTTACATGCCCGGCAAGAATTGGCTGAGGGCAGTAGTAATGAATTTCCATCCCAGCTGCAAGATAACCCTAATGAGCCTGCGCAGAGGCTCCCCGGCTCACAGCCAGCAGGTAAGAGCACAAGATTGGTAAGCTGATGATGCGAGACTGATCGCGGCTGTATGTGAGCTGAAAGAGGTCCTTCAGCCCATACAGTTGCTCCTAGAGAAAACACGCATGCTCAGGGAGACAGTGGAGAAGCTGGAGGAGAAGTCAATCGTGCCACTGAAGGATCTATGAAAGTGGATAGAGTGGCGTGGCGCTGGATTCTCCAGCTGCAGGGACGCAGCAGTGCAGGTAAGTAACACCTGTACCGTACATAAATACGGAGGATTAAGCGAAGAGACACCGGTATTGTGTAGTTCCAGTTGTTGAGTAGCCACACCTCCTATACTGTAGTAGATGCTACGGTGACAGCTGATCGCGTGGACATGGCAAAGGCATATACAGGACACCGGCTGTTGAGTGCCGGTTGTCACAGCCCCCTGCTCCAAGAGCAGAGAACAGCTTCACGTAGCTCTAAAGGGACGCAGACTGCACAGGATCTACCTTTTTCCCCTTAAGGAGATCCAAACCGTTAGGGTCCCAGAAAAAGAGGAGGACCCGGAAGAGGAAGAACAGGTCACGTGAAGGGGAAATATGAGCCTATATGCTCAAGTACCTTGATGAGCCACTCTAAGCAGGGGTAGAGAGAAACCCCAAACTTGGCTGGGGAAACGAGGGGACAAGCGTACTCGTCCTGCTTTTATAACCCAAGGGCATAGGCAAGAAGGGGGGGAACAGCGATGTTAGGAGTGCCATGATACTAGTCATGTATAGAGACGTTGTCCGTATGGCGTGAAGGAGGACGCCTGGAGGTGGCGTGGAGACAAAGTCTCCTGGAAGTGCTGCAGGTAGAGATTCCTGGTACACCCAGAGTGCTTGCAGGTGCAAGGGCAGCACTTCCACCACACCAGGAAGAGCTGCCAGAAGATCATCAGGAAGCACCTGGAGCACATCTGGGTGAAGTATAGAAGAGGCCACCTCACACCATTCGGAGAGCCAGAGTTGGAAGGCAGAAGACGGAGCTAGTGATGGGAGGAGTGGAGGCGGCAGAAGAGACAGAGAAGAAAAGAGTGGAAAACGACTGTGAATTAAAGGTGAATTGTACACTGCATTGTGTGCGCAGAATTAATTTTAATGTAACTGCTGTGATTTGCTGTACTAATACCCATTATAATTTTTAACACATTGATCATGTCATGTCTTAATCTCCATTTGAAAAACATTTTGAAAAGGTTTATCTCATTCAGTCTCTCTTCATAGCTCATATCCCTCAGTCACAGAATCAGTCTTTTTATGTAACATGGAGACCAAAATTATACACAGTACTCCAAGTGGGCCCGACAGCCCAAACCTGCAAACTATACAAGTCCCCCTCAACAGTTTAGCTGAATCGACATTATGTGCCCTTCCACACCGCATGGTATGACCTGCAAACTTAACCAGTTTTTTCTATATATTCTTATCTAAATCATTTTTGTAAATTAAGAAAGCAGAGGCCAAAGCACTGATCTGTAAGGAACACCACTTTTAACATCACCCAATACTGAAAAACATTATCTCACCGTAACACTTTCCTTTCTGTATTTGAGCCAAGTCTGTACTCATCTATGCACAACCCATTGAATTTCCAATTTTATGTTTGATCAAAAACTTTTCAAGTGGTACCTTATGAAAAGTCTTCTGAAAATCAAGAAAAATAATTCTATATGCACCTTTCTTATATTATGGTTTGTAATTATTTCTCCATAGAATTATATGCGTACTAGTGAAATACTATGTTTAAGAAAAATAATATATAGAACCTTGATTTAAAACGGTGACTCACTAAAATGGTTCAACTTCCATTAACCCAATTATGTCGTTTCCCAGGATGCACTATACTTAGCTTTTCAGAAGCTTATTAATATAAGTTATATTAATATAAGTTTATTTTCATTGGCTTTACTTTTGTTTCTGCACTGTTTTTCTTTTAGCAAGTTTGTTTTTTAATCTTAATTTTCTATCCTTATTTTGAAATTGTATTAATGCAGATTTTGAGTGCATAAATACATATTTTTCTTTTAGTTTCATCTTTATTTTGCAAGAACAGCATATTGCCAGGTAAAACAGTTTTCGAAGGATTGAATGATAATTGTATGTGTTTATTATAAATCCTGACAATATTGACTGCACCGAATGAGAAACAAAAATATTCCAAGACTGAATATCCGCCTAACTGCAGAAATGGTCAGCATGAACTTCATAATATTAATATTTTTGAATTACATATGTAAAACTATGTTAATACTATGAACATTATAACTGTCTCATAATATTATAATAATAATTCATATTCTAAATTAGTATAAACATGAATAATTTGTGAAACAAGTGAATATTACAGGAAAACCCTATCATAACATGTAGCAGTAATCTGTGCGGTTTGTATATGATTCTTAAGATTCTTAGCAACCTTACCAATGATGCATAAACCAGTCCAAACAATGGATTTAAATTGTTTCTTAGTTCTATGGTGAATTCAAGAAAAGTTAGGAAGCTGCCAGTTTTAAAAAAAAAAACATTTTACATTGCATTTGTAATAAATGAAAAATGTTATGCTTAGACAATGGTTTCACAAGGATTGAAACTTAAAAGGTATCTTCAAACATTTTAAATGTGAAACCTACCTCTTTGGCTTGAAGGCTGCATTACAGTGAAGATCACTTTTCTTAAGCAGAATAACTTTTGCTGAGGTGAGGTGCAGTGATTTAGACAACGTAACTCACGTATAGCACGAGGTATATTAATACTGTAAAGAAGAAAAAATAAGACAAAAACTAAATTTTAAAATGTGTACATTTGACACCAACTACTGCCATACTTGACTTAATAAAATGTCTCACTGATTTCTATTTGTGAAAGTTTATAAATACTATTGTTCCATTTTATTATATCAAGGACCGTGGACCCACTTTATTATAGATCAAAAATCTTTTCTGTTTGCCCTAATACCATGATGAACCAAAAATTATAATGTACATGTTTAATGAAACATATGGTCACTATGCTAATCAAAAGTAAAGACAAAAATCTTACCTATATTCTGATTTCACACCCAAATCTTTAAGCTGAAGATCTTGCAAACTTCTTGTTGTTTTATTAAAAGTAGAGTCCTAGATACCAAACAAACACATAAGAAAATTACTTCAGATTTTTATTACACTATAAATTAACATTTCACAAACGAAAAAATATACATTTCACACACTAAAAAAAGAGAGACATGAATCATGGTACACAACAATAAAGATATTTTGACTTTTTGAAAATATTGTTTGGATCAAATAGCAATTAAAAGAGTTGAATTTGCCACATTTTCTTGGATGTTTTCAGAATCAAATTAACTCCTCACATATTTTCTTTACAAATCTATAACTTTTCTATAAATTCAAACTTTATAAAAGCAAGTCAAAAACTTGGTTTGTGACTAACCCACGCCCAGTGCTTCAATGATAGGCAAAAAAAAAACAGAAGTGGGCATCAAAATAATGTGTATTTCATTTACATATATTAAGGACTTAAAAAGGTTTATGGATATATATAAATTGCAATCCAGTTAGTTATCTAGCTTTATATCTTCGATTCAAAGCATAGATTTTTTTATGATGCTCTGATCTCAGCAATAAATTTATTGCTAAAACTAAATTTTACTTAGCTTATATAACTTATCAAAATATGACAATAGGAAAACCTACAAGGTACAAAGCCTTGCCCACTGACCAGAGCTATTTGTATGTTGAGAACTTGAAAATGAAAATGCAAAGTGGAAAATGAACATTCAATGAGCAGCAGGTGGCACTGATACTTATTTGCATCTTATTTTTGCAGCTTCATTGCTGTTCAAGCTGAAAATTAAAACACAAATGCTGTTATATCATTTAATCTTTAATTTTTGACACATAGAAACACTGTGTCCAAGAGGTCATTAAAGGCCTGGATCTTGTTTTTTTAACCAGGACACTCGCAAGCCCAGACACTCAGACTCCATTGACTCTGTGAAGATTATAGCATCATCAGCAAAGTCAAGATCCATGAATCTTTCTTCACCAACAGATGCCCCACAGCTGCTGGACCCCACGACCTTGCCCAACACCCAGTCCATACAAGCATTGAATAGAGTAGGAGCAAGAACACACCCCTGACGAACCCCAAAATCAACTGGGAAAATTCGAAGAGGTTCTGCCCCACTCTGCACAGCACTCACAGTACCAGTGTACAGGCCGGCGATGAGATCCAGCAACCTCGAGGGGATCCTGTGAACCCTCAGGATGTCCCACAGGGCAACTCATTCAACTGAATGGAACGCATTATGAAAATCTGTCTGTTTGCGGACAGATTGTCGACCTTGTCGAGAGGTTTAGTTACCTTGGCAGCGACATTCAGGTCTCTGGTGACTCTTCCTATGAAGTCAGTAGATGGATTGGGAGAGCATGGGGGATCATGAGGTCGCTGGAAAGGGGTGTGTGGCACTCCCGATATCTATGCAAATGGACAAAGGTCCAAGTCTTTAGAGTCCCGATGCTTCCTGTCTTGTTATATGGTTGCAAGACATGGACGCTATCCAGTGCCTGAGATGAAGACTGGACTCCTTTGGTACTGTGTCTCTCCGGAAGATCCTTGGGTACCATTGGTTTGCCATTGTGTCTAAGGAGCGGTTGGTCATGGAATCCCGAATGAGGTACATTACCCTCATTGTTGGGGACCCAAGTGGCTGGACCAGGCCAAGGGGTCGCCCTCGTAACACCTGGCTGAGGCAGATAGAGGGTCACTTCCGGAGAGTGGGACTGAACTGCGTTTCTGTCTGGGGGATTGCAAACCGGGATCCAGAGTTGTTTCGTTGTGTAGTGGATGCGGCAACGCATTGTACCAGTACATGCTCCCCAACTTGACTTGACTTCTTGCACAAAGACTTTGAAAATCTAATTGCAAATGCTGTTATTTCATTTTTAAGTTTTGCAGCGTTCTTGAATGTAGACTTTGAATATGAAATTGCAAAAGACAATATCTTCCACACTTGATTTGACGAGACACAAATTTTTGATTAAGACAAATTCCACTAAGTAATTGAGAAAACTTAGCCTTCTGCGCTGAACCTGGCTAAAGATGAAGCAAAGAATAGTATTGTGGCTTAAGAAATTAGTGAAACTCCTGATGGAGTACAATATGACTTGTTTTTTGAAAAGGTGAAAAAAAGGATACATCATTTATTGTGGAAACAGTGCAAAGTCAATAAGTTAAACATACCAAAGTGAAAGGACTAAAATGGGTAAAATCCAGAAAAGAATTAAAAACAAATCATTAAAAGGTCCTCTTTAAAATTTGTCTTTTAAAAACAAACTAACCAATTCCAGGAGAGTAATAGAGTAATACCCAACTGAAAGCTGAACGTTGACAACCTTTTATGTTTATGAGGTTAAACTTGAACTACCCACAACATGTGGAGCAAAGTCCTCACAAACTTTCTCTGGTCTGGAAGCTACTCTCCATTGAGACTTAGAGCTGGATGCTGTGAACTACCTCTAAGATTCCCACTGTCAAACAAACCTTTGTGCTAGTGACTACAGTCTGAAACTGAATCACACAGACAAAGGACCATGCAGCAAAGAGAAAGAGTGCAATCCAATGCAAAAAGAATCCTCCACTTGAACCTGCAGCAACAGCAACTCCACACAACATCAAACATCATCCTTAAAGACTTAGCATTGTAAAACTGCTCATATGCGCCAAGACAAATTAAAACAGTAAAAAGCTTGTAAACAGCCAGTCTCTTCAATGTTAAATACTTGTCTGTCTAGTCAGTCCTGTGTCTCGTCTTCTAATTTTGATATATATGCAGTTATCTTATTCGTATAATTCTGATGTTTTAAAAAAGGTATTGTTTCTTAAAACGAGTGTGCTTCAGTTCCCTTGATATAAACTGAATGGCTCAAGACTCTCCTACAACAGGGGAAGGTAAGGAAAATAAAGTGGGTGTCTTACCAATTGATTTAAACTACCAAGATTGCCAAAGGCAAAACTGATAACTAATCGAGTTAAAATTTATCTTCTTTTCTTACAACAGTTATAAGACACTTAAAGATAAAAAAATTGTTTGTTCTTTCCCTTGGAAACCTTGTTCAAGTGCTTGCTTGCATACTACATAGAACTTTTAAACCACCATTGATTTAATAAATAAAAGACGGCCAATTGTCCTTTTGATAATCCCTTCATGAAAATATATGTATAATAAAAAGTAAAATGTAGTAAATAACTTCAATTGCACAATGCAAACATTAATTGCGTTAGACTTCTATTTTAATTTTAACAGACCATTTTGTTCTCTTTTCACTAGTCAGATATTAAGAAAACAAAAAGAGATAAAATGAGAATCTGCCAGCAAAATAGAAAAATTCAAAATAAAAATATCAATAAGGATACAAAATATGCCTCACATACACAGCCAGAAATGGGCAATATGCTTTTAAAATACAAAAATAAAAATCCACAGAGAAGAAGAGGAAAACCATTAAAATATCTAGTCCAAAGACAAAACAAATGTCCTCCACTGTTTCATTTGTAATGGAAAGAGGTTCCAAGAAGACTGCAAAAAACAAGTTAGTTTTTTTTTAATAGAAATGCAGCAAAAAGAAGTCTTGCCTAAAAGGGAAATTTATGGGTGAACTAACATCAAAAATCATAATCCAGAAACAGCACAGTTTAAAAACAGTAAGTGAGAAAAACAGAATATCCAAAACTACAAAACAGCTAAAATGAAATGCAATGTAATGTAATGTAATAGCAGCTTCTCCATATATATTGCAGGGTGTAGTTCCACGGCAGCATTATTAGGTGGCCCCACACCCTTAGGCTTTACAAAAACAGGACAAAGCAGAACACAAATAAAACTAGTACGTATATCCATCCATCAATTATCCAACCCACCATATCCTAACTAGAATATCCAAAACTACAAAACAGCTAAAATGAAATGCAATGTAATGTAATGTAACAGCAGCTTCTCCATATATATTGCAGGGTGTAGTTCCATGGCAGCATTATTAGGTGGCCCCACACCCTTAGGCTTTACAAAAACAGGACAAAGCAGAACACAAATAAAACTAGTACGTATATCCATCCATCCATTATCCAACCCACCATATCCTAACTACAGGGTCATGGGAGTCTGCTGGAGCTAATCCCAGCCAACACAAGGTGCAAGGCAGGAAACAAAACCTGGGCAGGGCGTCAGCCCACCACAGGGTGCGCATACGCACACATACTCACACCAAGCACACACTAGGGACAATTTAGAATCTCCAATGCACAAAACCTGCATGTCTTTGGACTGTGGGAGGAAACCCACGCAGACATAGGGCCAACATGCAAACTCCACACAGGGAGGACCCGAGAAGCGAACCCTAGTATGTATAATATCAACATAATAAAAAATTACTCAAATAATAAACAATGCAATATTAACTATAGACAGAACAAAGATAGAACATTTTCAATAACAGAATTAACAAAATGTGTAAAAATTACCTAAAATACAGCAGAAATATTAAATAAATAAAAAAAATTTTTTAACCAGGAATGAGACCCTGGCTGGAACATAACATATTTTCAGTCATATTAAAGCTCTAGATTACACAGAATCTGCCATTAAACTTTAAGATATGAAGCATCATGTTAATTTAAGCATTTTTAATAATGTAGCTACTGATTAGCTATTTGAGAAAATTGAAAGAGTAAAGATGTAATAGCCGCTTTAGGAATTTAATACACTGTGTGCACAATTATTAGGCAAGTGAGTATTTTGACCATATCATCATTTTTAATGCGTATATTCCAACTCCAAGCTGTATTAACTTGAATGCTTATTGGATTTAAGCACGTCAGGTGATGTGTATTTGTGTAATGAGGGAGGGTGTGGCCTAAGGAGATCAACACCCTATATCAAGGTGTGCAGAATTATTAGGCAGCTAGTTTTCCTCAGGCAAAATGGGCCAAAAAAGAGATTTAACTGACTCTGAAAAGTCAAAAATTGTAAAAAGTCTTTCAGAGGGATGCAGCACTTTTGGAATTGCTAAGATATTGGTGTGTGATCACAGAACCATCAAACATTTTGTTGCAAATAGTCAACAGGGTCGCAAGAAACGTGTTGAGAACAAAAGACACAAATTAGCTGCCAAAGATTTGAGAAGAATCAAACGTGAAGCTACCAGGAACCCATTATCCTCCAGTACTTTCATATTCCAGAGCTGCAACCTACCTGGAGTGCCCAGAAGTACAAGGTGTTCAGTGCTCAAAGACATGGCCAAGGTAAGGAGGGCTGAAACCCAACCACCACTGAACAAGAAACATAAGTTGAAACGTCAAAACTGGGCCAAGAAATATCTGAAGACAGATTTTTTTCAAAGGTTTTATGGACCGATGAGATGAGAGTGACTCTTGATGGACCAGATGGATGGACCTGTGGATCAGTAATGGGCACAGAGCTCCACTCCAACGTGGAGGTGGGGTACTGGTATGAGCTGGTATTTTTAAAGATGAGCTAGTTGGACCTTTTGCATTGAAGATGAACTCAAAATCAACTCCCAAACCTACTGCCAGTTTTTCGAAGACACTTTCTTCAAACAGTGATACAGGAAAAAGACCATGATTTTGATGCAGGCCAATGCTCCATCACTTGCATCAAAGTTCTCCACTGCGTGGCCAGCCAGTAAAGGCCTTAAAGATGAAGGAATAATGACATGGCCCCCCTTCCTCATCTGACCTAAACCCTATCAAAAACTTGTGGGCACTTCTTAAACGCTAGATTTACGGGGGAGAAAAACAATACACCTCTCTGAAGAGTGTCTGGGAGGCTGTAGTCACTGCTCCACAAAAAGCTGATCGTCAACAGATCAAGAAACTGACAGACTCCATGAATGGAAAGGCTTATGACTGTTATTGGAAAGAAGGGTGGCTATATTGGTTATTGATTGATTGATTTATTTTTTTGAAATGTCAGAGATGTTTATTTGTAAATTTTGAGGTGTTTGTTTATTATTCTCACTATAACAGATGAAAATAAACAAGTGAGATGGGAAAATTTTCATTTTTCCTTTAGTTGCATAATAAATCTGCACACTAATAGTTGCCTAATAATTGTGCGCACATATGTATTCCCCTGATGATGTTCACACTCACATTTCCGTTGTGAAACATTCAGGTTTCAGGTTTATTAACATTTTGGATTGACTGATAGCACTGTGTTTGTTCCATATTAAAATTAATCCTCAAAAATATAACTTGCCTAATAATTGTGCACACAGTGTATGTACTAAATGTATTCATTTCAAGTATTTCATTGTATTTGCAAATTCTTCAAAACCTGTACACATACATACTGTATAAAGCCCTAAACTACAGATCACCAAACTGAAAGACATTAACAGAAACAAAAGTGTGCACCAGTTATTTGATGTTTAATACCCTTACTTTTAGATGTTTTTTCTCAAAGTAAATTTTAGTGGTTTATTTCAACCCTTATTTTGTATTTTAGACATTCATTTTTTGACAGTTTCTTGAACTTTTTAATGTTAATGTTATGCACAATTTCTTCATTTTACAGACTGACTTTTTATTTTATGTATTGATTAGTTTTTGCATTCTCCTTTTAGTTTAACACATACATTTTCAGTTTAATTTACAATGATGTTCAATGAGTAAAATATTGTGTCCTGCAGGGCACAGTAATGGCACTTTTACTGTTTTCACTTTACATGCTTACATTAGAAACTATCATTAGAAAACTTATTGTTAATTTTCATACACAGATGACATTTGTTATACCTTTCTTTTAAAACAAATTAAGTTTCTCCAATGTTGTCCTTAATTAGATGTGTTAGTGACTTAAAGAAGTAGATGGATGAGAACTACATGTCTTTGAACACTGTCATGCATGGGCGTCGGAGGACTCCTCCAAGGGCCAGGGAAAGATACACAATAACCCGCAAAGAAGGGGAGGGGGGAAGAATTTACCGCTGACGTTATCCTGTTGGTCTTCTTCCCTCATAGCTCTGAGAAGCCACCCAATAAGGGCATTTAACCCCTACCCTTCTAGAAGTTGCACTATAAAAGAAGCGCCAACGAAGAAAAAGGCGTCTTTTGCAGGGAGATCAGAACGAGCCGCATGGCAGAGCATGCGACTCTCAAAAATCCTTTAGAAAGAGGAAATCCCTGATCAGGGATAGCACAATGGGACTGTTTTTCGTTAATTATTTAGTTTGTATGTTTCGTCTCACGCTGATTAAAAGGGACGACCCAGTTGGCATCCCAACATTTCCAGTCTGTCCTTCCACCACCTGACCACAACACATATAATACAGAAATGTTAATTATTGTAAGGAATGATGCTGTTCGAAACAATATTTTGTCAGTACTTAACTCAGATGGATAACCATTAGTTTTGCTGATTCAGCCCGCAATCTCAGCATTATCATTTGACACTAGCATGTTGTTTAATGCACACGTTACAAACCTATTGAAAACATGCTCTGTCAATCTTAAAAATGCTGGAAAATTTAAGACGTTTTCTTAATACGAAGGATGAGAAATTAATTCATGCATTTATTTCTAGTAATACTGACAACTGCAATGCGTTGTTCACGGACTGTTTAAATCATTCTTTAGACAGCTTCAGTAAATTCAAATTGTTGCCTTCTACAATAAAGACATGCCCCTACACTGTATCAGTTTTTAAATGAAGGCTGAAGACTCACTACTTCAGTTTAGCATTTCCTGAGCAGATTTGCTGATTAGCTGTGCATACTGCATCTTTATTGTTAGTCAATAGTACTAAAATATAAGTAATACAACATTTATAAACTTAAATTAACCCTCCCCTATTCTGTTTTTCCTCTTGGAATCCTCAAGTGGCATTTGGTGCCACTGCTCTACTGCAAAGTTGTTTGTCTGCCTATGGAACAGTCATCTCAGATAAATGAGCACTGGCATCATCAGTTAGAATGGTCCTTTCATCAATTTGGCCAGCTTAACACAGACTGAACTGTAGAATGGTGAGTAGGGGCAGGCAGCTAGTTGTCCAAGGCCTCCAAGACTCTAACAAGGTCCAAATTGTCTGACTCCTGTTCCACAATTCTACAATTAGCTGATGGACAGATGGTGTTTTTTTTCCATTTATGTTAATTAGTTTCTACTTTATTTTTGATGTGCTTTATGAAATCTTTGTCCTTCTATGTAGTAGTTCTGTATTAATGAGTTGCACAATATGTTCTTCCATTTTGCCCTGAGAGATGTCATGGTGCTCTACACCTGCAATTAGCGAGGAGTGCTGTGTGCAAGAACAAAGAAGACTGTATTACTCTATTTCTGAGGTCAAAAATAGATAGATAGATAGATGGACAGATAGATAACCCATTATTTGACACCAACTGTATTCCCAGCCTACTGGAAGAGGATCTCTCTCTGAATTAGCTTAACCAAGATTTCTTCCATTTTTCCACCCCAAGACAAGGATCTCAGTGTATGCTACTAACCTCCAGTTAGAGAGTCAAAGCTGACAGACTGTCAAAAGGCAGGGTGTGTTGAAGTCCACTGAGGCATTCCTTGTGTAATTTTGGGTTATAGAAGAAATAAATTGTTATTATAAATAATATTCAATAATACAACAATTTAATTTTATGCATCTTTTCTTGGCTTTGGAATTTTACTATTTGGGGCCACTATATTGTAAAATATATCACTGACATGGTTTATGGCAAAATATTCAAAAATGTCTAGACAAAATGAAAGGTACAGTGCCTTCAATGACACAGTGCTCAATAATTTTTTGTGACAGTTTTATGCAAGAGAGGTTCTGCCTATTTGTTCACTAAACAACTCAATTGAATTTTACTGCCAAGATTTACATTTAATATTCTGGACCGTACACTATACAAGTAATTATTTCAAAGCTGTCAATTAGCTTCTTGTGGAGATATATTTTCTAGCTTAGTGTAATGAGTACAAAAAATGATGACTGATTTTTTTTCTGATGAACAGTTTCATTGCCTCCCATACAAAAGAGGAATCTGAGATGAAATGTTTACTTCATGAAAAGACTTCTAAATTTATTTAGCAAAATATATCTTTAAAAAACTCCAGAATCACAAAGAAAACTGAGATTTTTTTTTAATTTATTTTGTTCTTATTTTTATGATCTGACAGAGACTAATTAGGCCGGAGTTATACTTCACACGATGCGACGCATGCTGCAGCGGACGCTCCTGCTACGCAAGCGTTGAAGTATTTATACTTGCGCGTGTACTTTACGTAAATCTGGAGGAGTCCACCAGGTGGCAGTGTGAGTAATCATCATACCACAGCGAGTAAACAACGTCTGGTTTCATTGTGTTGTGAGTTCAGGGGAAAAGAAGATGTCAAGGGAGAAACTTCTTTGTATTCTCATGCTGTTACGAAGGATGAAAAAAGACACAAAGAAACAGGAGATGGAATGGAATGTGAGGCCTTTAAATGTATCGTGTTATTATGATGGGGAATATTCGTCGCTTGTATTTACCATGCGACAAATGGATGCGGAAAAACACCACGAATACTTTCGCATGTCAGCTGTTAAGTTTAACGATTTGCTTCACCTAATCAAGCCACACATCAAACATGGACGTACGCACATTGATCCTGTAGGAGCTGCAATCCGGCTTGCTGTTATGCTGCGTTATCTTGCAACAGGCATGAGTCTACGAGCATTAGCAGCCAGCTACAAGCTCGGCCCAGCAACAATTTGTAAAATTGTGGCCGAGGTCTGCCAAGCAATATGGGCTGTCCTAAAGGATGAGTTTGTGGCTTTCCCTGATACAGAGCAGTGGAAGAACATAAGACGGGATTTTCTGGAACTTTCCAAACTGCCTTGGCACAACAGACTGGAAACATGTAAGGGTACGTGCACCATGTCACTCTGGGAGTGCATTTTTTAATTACAAGGGATACTTCAGCTTCATCCTAATGGCTGTGTGTGATGCCAGATACAGATTCACTGCTGTGGATATAGGAGCATACGGACATGACAGTGACGCAGGAGTATTTGTGAGAAGCCAATTTGGCTCACAACTTATTGAAAGAAACCCTGTCCCTGTTGCCTCCATCTACTCTGCCAGGCAGTGAAGTGCTGAGCCCCTATGCGACCCTATTCAGGTAAGTATGAACAATTGCAGATGACATAATATTCATACCTAATCCTGAATAGTGGATGGGGGAAATGATAGATTGGATGTAATAATAAAGGTAGAAAGTATGATTGATATGGATTTGAAAAGGGAGCAAACAGAAAGAATTAGGTACTGGGTGTTCTTGTTCCACAGCCTGATTGTTATACAGTTTCTCCTATAAATGTCCAGCTTACAGATATTCCAGTGGTGTTTACATTTTCTTCCCAAACACAACATGCTGTGAGAGTTATACTTTCCCACTTTCAAGAATTACAACAGACCTATTCACCTTTACAGAATTTTAAATCAATCAATGCCTACAGGAAAAACAAAATTTTAAAAGATATTGTAGTGCATGCCTTATGTACTATTTTAGGAAATCTTTTTGTGAGAAACAAGATTATTTATAATAAAGAAACTCCAAATGTAAACTCAAAATTGTATGAATGCAATTCAATGTACAGACTGTGGAGCAATATACATAGAAGAGATAAAAATTTAATTAAAAGCAAGGTTTACCCAGCATCTCAGGTTGATGGAGAGACAAAAAAAATACAGCTCTAAATCACATTTTTCAGACAGTACATTTCGAAAAAAAGAGAGTGGATTGAAACATTAAACATTTTTTTCTCAGTTGCCTAAATGAAAAATAATATTAGGACTGGGAATGTGTTTTTTGTATCTCTCTCACACACACACATACACACAGTTTCCTTTTTTGGTGTGTGTTTGTCTTTTTAACAGAGATGCTTACATAGAAATGTAATCATGATTTTGTTTCATATTTTATTTACAGGAACCAATCTCACTCCTGAGCAGCGCATCTACAATTATCGGCATTCCAGAGCAAGACGGGTTGTAGAGAACGCATTTGGAATTCTTGCTGCTAGGTGGAGAATTTTTGGAAAGGCCATGGAATGTTCAGTTGACAAAGCACAAGACATTACCAAAGCATGCATTTGTCTACACATTTATCTCTGCACTGGTGACAGTATGGAGCATGATGGGACACGATATGTGTCCAGACACCTGGTAGATGAGGGCGACATCCCAGGAGAATGGGGATGCATAGTCGAGGGTGATTCCAACTTAAACCCAGGACGCCTCACTGTCAGCCGGGCTACAAGGACTGTCTGTGACTGTCTTAAAGAATATTTTCAGACTGTTGCAGGGAAAGTGACTTTCCAGGATGCTGTGCTCCACCGAGGCACAGTCAATTAAGGCTATGTTTATGTTCTTTGTCATAATTTGGCCCTCAAAGGTGTAGTAGTGTACTTAAGTGGCATTTTTGGAAGAAATACTGGATGTTACTTTTGCTGCAGTAATGCTAAACAGTTTCGTAAGATCTGTAATATCAATTTGTTATATGTGTTAATCTTTAAATAAACAATTTTTTAAAGGAATGTGACATGCAAAAAACATATGTAAACAATCCGAACACACTGTGTTTATTTAAACATAAACCAATAAAAGTAACAGTCCAATAAATGAGCACAAATATATATACAGTTTCCAAAATATAACCATAAATACTATTTCAAATATCAATATGTAAAACTCAATAAGAACAAAATAGAAATGTCAAGTATAAATACAATTTGCACCTTTCAATTAACAATCATTATTGCAAAACGTCAATGAGTTTATAAAACTACTCATATGAAGCCATCAGTTGCTTTATATCCTTTACAAGTTTCTTAGCATCCGGTTCTGGAAACTGTTCCAGGTAGCCACAAAACGCACTATACATGTTTGGTGCTTTTTCACTTTTATTTTGCAGGTGAAACAAAGTCTGAAGAATAGCATCATCAACAGGATCCGTTTTCTCTCACTTTCTCTTCCCAGAATGTTCCGGAGCTGCTGCTAATGACTGACTGGACTCGGAAGGGCCTGGACAATGTTGCTCAGTTGTCGGTGGAGGCACATGTATTGTGCTTGGTCCTGGGATTTCCTGGTTGCTTGTCTGTAACCATAATAAAAAATACAATTTATTTCTGTCAACAAACTGTACTGACTGCAACATGGGGGCAAAAAATATTTGGAGGCAATATACTTTTACATTTATAATTTGTCCAGCAACTTTAAAATACAGTTGGCCACATTTTGTTTGCATTTCCAGTCGGAGCACTGGTGGGTGAAGTGACCTGATTTGGGCCACACAGTATCAGTGTCATTGAACGTCATTGATTGACGTTCAGACCCACAGCGAAACACTGCACGTATACACAACTTGTGTAAATATAAAGTATCACGTTGTTAAAAAGTAAATGATAAGGATAGTATACATGAAAACAGAGTTAACAGAAAATTGCTCCGTGATTAGGTGATGATAGCTAAAAATCACATTAACGTAAAGTATGCTATATTATACACTATATATTAAATATGAAGTTTTAACACTTACCGCAGTATCGAAATTTGTGTCGGTTGTACGATGGCTGACGAAATTATGAAGCAATGCGAGACGCCTGACGATCTCTGGACAAAACACAGAATCGGCCGAATTGCCACTTCTTTTCCCGCCCATTTTCTGCCTTGCACGAACGTATCTGTCCCGAATTTGTTTCCACTTCGTCTTGCATGTTTCGATGTCTGCTTCCAAAGACATGGCAATTTGATGCCAGCTGTTCTGGCAAGCGTGTTTGTCACTGTGGAAAGGGGTCATGACATCGCACAGATGACGATATTTTCTCACCTCCTCTATCAAATCTTCCTCAAACGGTTCAACCATGTTGACTAAACAAAAACTCTGATGTCACGTTCCAAATTGAACACACAGTGCCCTGCGACTTTTTGATGGTACTGCAACTCGCGCACGCGTCGCGTTAATTTCTGAGGACCTGCTCAGAGGACACGTGAAATGAACGCTGGGAACGCCCGGCAGCCATGATGCGGGCACGTACGCGTTCTGAGCATGAAGTATAAATCGGCCCTAAGAGTTACTAAAGAGCTCAACATCATGGGTAGCTGAACTCACACAATTGAAAAACTTGAATTTGGAGACAGAAGGCAGGCAACTTAAAAAATACAAGTTATAAACTAAAAAAATTGCAGACCAGCTTGTAAATGCCAGGGCCAAAAGCATTTTGCTCAGCTACTGTAAACTGGCTGAAATAGAAAAAAAAAAGGTAAAAAAGTTTGTAATTTCCTCGATCCACAAAAACATTTATAATGGTACACGTGAATCAATACAACTAACAGGATTTGTGCTTTCATTTAGGTCCCTCTGGTAGACAAGTAAAACCATATTACATCTTTGAATGTAGTCTTTCACATTACCTAGTTTGTCAGCTGTTATATCATACTGTTTTCTTCATGAAATCAAAGTCCTTTTCTTGCTGCAGCCGCCTTTCTTAAAAAGCACTAATAATGTGTCAAACAGTTTTCATTTCCTACTTCACTGTTTTAAATTCTACACCTAACTGCAGTTAATGCCTGGAAAACAATACTAAAAGTAGATAACTGCTTGATAATTAGAAAACAAAATTATTTTTAATATCTGCTTCCATATTCACTATTTCCACAGACAAAAACTTTTGTTTTGATAAAATAAAATGCTTCTTCAGAAGCAAGGCATTATTCATGAAATTCTAACAAATGGTAATAAAAAGGTAAGCCTGTTAGGATTATGTTTGCCATTTACAGATAAACCTAGAATTTCCGGTAGAGCTGAAGGATTTAGTGACCAACTCTAGAGATCACATCAGTCCCCCATCAAATTCTCCACTGGGTATGAGAAGAGGAGAAATTTCACTTGGTTGAATAATTACCCATTTTTCCTTCGTCAGTGTTGATAATTAAATAATTTGGTAGGGTTCCTACTTTATTTACCTTATCTTTATCTGTTGTAGGAGGTTGGTCTCTTTATCAAGACTTATATCAAGGTAACTGAAGGCCACTCATTTTAAAAAAGGGAATAATAAAATTTATTGGATTATTATTATAGAAGTATGATAAATGCACATATATACTGACATGCATGACGAAAGGAAGACAGACAAACATAACAGAAAAAGGCTGGCAGTTTACTTGCTATTTAGGGATTTCATTTATCTTGGCACAGATAAATAGTGTTACAATACTAAGTCTTTATAGATGATGTATGTTGTTTTGTGGTGTTGCTGTTTTTGTTGTTGTACGTCAAGTGGAGGATTCATCTTGTATTGGAGCACACTCTTTAAATCTTTCTAAAGTGATCTTTTGTTTGTTGTGTTCTGTGATGCCACTTTCTCAGGTAGCTTTCTACTGTGTCTTTTTCTAATTCAGTGAAATGTATCCATTTTTTTTTTCATTCCCCCCAAAGAGGGAATAGTCTGTTTTTTTTGTAATTTTTAAGAGTGTGCTCAGAAGTGACCCAAACTCCACAAGTTCCCTAAGAATTCTTCATATAATCTCCAGAAAACAGATAGACAGAACTTCATTTGTTCCTGTGGGAATGTAACATTTTAGAAAAGCTCATTAAATTAAAAACAATGAATAAATAGGTAGATAAACCCACACTTTGGTCTGAACAAAGAAAAATGTAAAAAAAGAGAAAGAAACCTTCTGACTTGGCTGTCACAGTAAGGCATTATGCAGATGTATTGCTCTTGGTATAATGAGCCCCAGTAGCATTTCTTATTCTGCTGAATAATTTGTTACCTGAAAGTACTCAGTGTTAGTCTGACAGAAAAGTAATATTCAGCATTACAGTCAACCCTCGTTTATCACGTTTAATCCGTTCCAGACTCTGCCGTGATAAATGAATTTCCGCGAAGTAGGATTCTTTATTTATAAATCGAATATTTTTGCAGTTAGAGCATAGAAAACCTGTTTACGACCTTCTAAATACATTTTCTAACATTATTAGAACCCTCTAGACATGGAATAATGTCAAATGCTTAAACTGTGCTCCATGACAAGACAGAAATGACAGTTCCATCTCACAATTAAAAGAATGCAAACATATCTTCCTTTTCAAAGTGTGTATCAGGAGCAGAGAATGAGAGAGACAGTGAGAAAAGCAAACAATCAAAAATCAATAGGGCTTTTTGGGCTTTTAAGTATGCGAGGCACACCACCGGACAAAGCAGCTACAAGGAAGGCAGCATTGTGAAGGTATTCTTTCAGCATTTTTTTTTTTAAGAGGAGCGACCGTATCCTCTAGGCAAACAGCCTCTGTGTAAACAGCCCCTCTGCTCACACCCCAACCGTCAGGAGCAGAGAATGTCAGAGAGAGAGAGTGAGAGAGAGAGAGAGGCAGAGACAAGCAAACAATCAAAAAATCAATACATGCTGTTTGGGCTTTCAAGTATGCGAAGCACCACACAGGAAGCATATTGTATATCATGGAGGAGTTTTATTTAATATATAATACGTGCTCTGATTGGGTAGCTTCTCACCCATCTTGTAATAGCGTTCCTTGTATGAAATCACCTGGGCAAAGCAACTGAGGAAGCATGTACCATAAATTAAAAGACCCATTGTCCGCAGAAATCCACGAACCAGGAAAAAATCCGTGATATATATTTAGATATGCTTACATTTAAAATCCGCGATGCAGTTAAGCCGCGAAAGTCAAAGCGCAATATAGCGAGGGATCACTGTACTTATAATGGCACTCAATTTTGTTTTAACTTTCTCCATTGCTGTACTTCCAGGAGGATCCAGAGTGTGTCCAATAACTGAGTCTGCCCTTTTAAATAGCTTGTTGATTCAGTGGGCCTATCTCACAATGATATTACTAATACAGCACACCAAAGTTTGCTAAACTGTATTGGCCATCACAGAGCTTTTTAAGATGTGAAGGACGTCACTTCCGACATTAAAGGAACGCAGTCTCTTGAGGAAAAAACCCCACTTTGACCTTTCTTATATAGTTCCTCTGTGTTCCGAGTCTAGTCCAACCTGCTACTAATGTGGACCCTCAAGTACTTTGAGAAGTGCACCACCCTCTAAATACTCTCCTTGAATCATGATCAGAAATAGAGGCTCTTTAGTGCAGCAAAAGTTAATAACCAGTAGCTTGGTTTTTCTGATGTTAAGATGTAGAAAATTCTCGTTCTAGTCAGAAACAAACATTTCCACCTGTCTGCAATATGAAGGGAATTAGTACAGTGGATCAAGACTGTTATTTTAAAATGAGTTCATCAAGAACACGTGGACACAGTTGGAAACATGTTAAGGGTAAATTTTGCACAAACAGTACGAAGGTTTTCTTTACACAAAGAACAATAGACATTTGGAATAAGCTACCAAGTAGTGTGGTTAACAGTAAGACTTTAATGACAAAATTCAACTTCATGTTTTTTTTATAAGAAATAAGTGGATAGGACTAGCAAGCTTTGTTGAGCTGAATGGCCTGTTGTCATCTAGATTGTTCTAATGTTCCTATACTCTGTCTCATCTCCCTTATCTATACACTGCATAAGTGCAGAATCATCTGAGAATTTCTTTAAGTAACATGACCTGGTGTTTCATTTAGAGTCTGAGTAGAGAGTGAAGAGTATTGCTCCTTGTTGTGCTCCAGTGCTGCTCATATCTATTATCAATAACACAGGCTATCAGTCTCAAAAACTGTGGTCTGCCTGACAGATAGTCCATTATCCAGGACATCATAGGGTCATCCACCTGTGTCCTTCACTTCAATCTTTGTCCGATTGGCAACTGCCGTGCATCAAAGTGGTCTACCACAAGAGGACTCAAAGTCCAGGACAAGACTGTTAACCGTCTTCATGATATGAGATGTAAGTGCCACTGGTCTGTAGTCATTAGATAAATCTACACAAGAGCAAGCAATTCCACCCATCGAAGCTTACCGTTTCTATCCACTAAATGTTTTTCAAAAATAACATCAAGTCCCGGCCATCCTACACCAGACCAGACTACTTCATAGCTCTTTCCATTCACCTGTGGTTCTCTGTAAAAACTTGGTAAAGTCTGTGTGAAATTTACCCTTAATATGTTTCCGACTGTGTCCCTGTGTCCTTAATGAACTCAATATAAAATTACACTCTCAATCCACTGTACTAATTCCCTTCATAATTTTAAACACTCCAATCATGTCTCCTCTTAATCTTCTTTTGCTTAACACTAGAATCCCTGAAGCCTACTGTGAGCTGGAGGGCTGATCGCACCCCAAATAGAGACAGACGCCCCTGGGAAAACCACAAACCCTGAAACACTGACTACACATTGCTCCTTATCCTTGCACTATAACGCGTAATACAAGCCTTTGCTGCGTACTCCGCCGACTTATAAGCCTTGCGCAGCGCCTGTCAGTTTTGGAATTGATTGTTTGCTTTTATCTCTCACTGCTCCTAGCGGAACTGTTATATCTGACTTGTCATGGAGCACGTTTAAGCTCATGTGTTTGCGGTGTCTGAATAAAAATCCTTCTTTTTTTCTACGACCTTCTGTGTCTCTGTGCAAATCTGTGACCCAAGCGTGACAAGTGGTACCAGGAGTGGGGTTTTCACACCCCCGGAATTACGCTCTTGGTAATAAGAGTCATTAGCAGGGCGAGCCTGTTTAAATGCATATTCTAATGAGCTATCAGTATGCTGCAAACGCACAAAATCTGATTGTTCGTTAACACTCGGTTTGTGTTCGGAGGCGTTTGCAATCTGGGAAGATGTAGAAGGAGCAGCCCATTCTGGAAGATTGTCGGGGGTGACCTCCTCCGTCTCGCTGGAGAGTTTGGGTTCAATAAGTTGGGCTCTAGATTTTCCCCGGCTGCTACCAGTTCTTCGTCTTGGTTTTCTTCTTCTTCTTCTCCCCCCCCACTAAGTTCATTAGTGGACTGGACTACTGGTCCCTTACATTTATAAATCAGTTTCGGAAAAAGGGCATTTCTCTGTCCTATGAGTAATGGCCAAGGGCACGAGTCCGAAACGGCAGACCAAACCTTAAAGTGGCGACCCCTATAAGTTAAAGGAAGAAGTAAAGTCTGATAATCTTTAACATCACCATGTACACAGCATATTTTTACAGTCTCACAGTCTCTAAGGCATTGTTCATTAAGACAGTCTCATCTCACAATACAAAGGTCACTTCCCGAGTCTAACAATGCTGAGATTTCTCTGTCCCCCAATTTCACCGGGATCAACAAGCCATCTTTTCCATCCGGATATGTAATAGTTGAGCAACAAATCTTGGCCAGTCCAATCTCCATTGAATGAGCTGGAGACAATTTACATTCTCTTGCCAAATGGCGAGCTGATCACATCGGAAACATCTACGGTCGGCTCCGTTTCGAAATATCCTCTGCGACGCCCACGCCGTCGCGTGCTCTGTAGTGTCCACGGTCTCGTCGACCCGCTGTTGCCGCTGTCGCCCCAGAAACAGGCGTCCCATCTACGACTGGATTTCCCGGGGTCCTTCCTGACCCAATTAGATTTTCAGGTCCTGCAGCTTGTCGATCGAAGCGATGAGAATGTCCTGGACGTTAGTTCACAGGTTGCGAAGCAGCACAAAATCCACCGCTCTTTCTCCAAGCGGACTGTGAACCCTCTAATCGTCTGGACATAATCATTAATGATTTAATATCATGCCGTAAAAATTCATCTCGAAGAACTTCAGGTATGCCGGCCAGTAATATATTCACGACAACTGTTTCCATCACGTCTCCTTCAAACCAACAGTGCACTTTATGTATCAAATCTTGAATTTGCGCACGGATTGGGTCATCCATGTTTAGTTTCCATTCTTTAAGTGCATATGTTTTAGACTTCTGAAATAAGTCTTCGACGGCATCCATCTGTGCAACCACTCCTGGTACCACTTGTCACGCTTGGGTCACAGATTTGCACAGAGACACCGAAGGTCGTAGAAAAAAAGAAGGATTTTTATTCAGACACCGCAAACACATGAGCTTAAACGTGCTCCATGACAAGTCAGATATAACAGATATAACTTGTAATCCTGGGCCACCTTAAATACTGTCGCACCTCTTCATCAGCATATTTTGTTTTGCAAATGTGTTGATGAGCAACAGCAGCACCAACCTGCTATCATATCCTCTTACCGACGCACCTTTAGTCACACACAAAGTTCTTCCAGCTCAAGTCTGTTTATCTGGGTGTGAGGTGCCTTGAATTGTATAGGGTAAATAATATATCGTTATTTGGAACACATACATGTCATGTGTGTTCCGTGTCTACAACAATATGTGTAAATGTAGGATGACAAGAAATGTGAGACAAGAAATGCTGAACACATAACTAGAACAGAAACCTTTTTCATATTCTACTAATAATTGACCAAATGCTGACATGAAGTGCATTATGTGTGAAGGCTGAAATCCAAATACCAAATAAATACTTTCACAAAAGGCACAAGTATATCAAAATAATTGCATTTTTTTCAAGAATTTAACCAACGTTATGCATCTGCTGGGCAGGTGTAGAGCTAAGAACTGCTGTCTCCAATTTGAGAGGTGGCAGGTTGAATCCTGGGCTTCATTTATTAACTGTTTTGAGTAGTGGGAGGTTAATTATTACTATTATAGAATAAAAACATATTTTTGATTTATCTAAGTCTGTAAAAGGCGGTGTAAATTTATGGTACTTGTAGGTACTTCTAAAAGATAGTATTTTGTTTCATTATTCACTTTTATTCTCTCTGTCATGTTCATACTCCCCCTGATCTGACAATGGTAGTTTTCAAATAAAGATGTGCTATAACAGAGGTTAACTCAGATGAGGATGAGGGATCTACATTGGACAAAGAGAACAGAAGCCCTCCCTGGAAGAAATGTCCACTCACACAAAAGAGCACCACAGCTGCAACAGGTGTAAAGAGAAAAGGTGGCACAGTTTGGATGCAGCAAGTGGTTGAGCATCATCCTGCAAGTGAAGCTGCCACACGCATGTCCTTCAACGACATGCGAGCAATCCTCCCAAAAAGAAAAAGTCTGTCTGCAACCTCCGTACCATTGCTTTGCTCACGTACTAAAGTGACTTTAGCTGTAGGTGGAAGCTCCTGTCACACTACAAGCAACTGTTATGGTTCTGCCTTTGTTTAATGATGGTCTTTATATAAAAACATATACAGTATATGTTACTTATATAAAAGCCAAATCGAATGTTATTTACCTATATTTAAATACTTATCTTCCTACAGCATAAAGTCACAAATAGAGTGCAGAGTTTCCTGTGTTTGATAAACACGGGTATGCTGACAATGTGCATGCCACTCCTTATTTAGGAAAAGATCCTAGAAGAGAAAGACTTTCCAAGACTAAGGTCATAAAGCTTATGGACAAATTGCGTTAAGTATTACAGGAGCTTCCACCTGCAGCTAAACTCATTCACATACTGAAGTAGCATTGCACATGTATTCATCAGCATGCCCATGTCAATCAAACACAGGAAGCTCCGCAGAATACTTGTGACTTTAAGCTGTAGGAAGAAAGTAAATAAATCAAGGTAAATAGGTAAATAACATTTGATTTGGCTTTTATATAAGTAACATTTAAATGTTTGTTATATCAAGACCATCACAAGACATAATCACAAACAGGACTTTGCACCATAACTTGGCGAACTCTGTAAACCCTGCTCTTTCGTTGAAGGACATGCGTGTGGCAGACTCACTGGCAGGATGATGCCCTACCTCTTGCTACATCAAAACGGTGCCATCTTTCACCATTACACCTATTGCAGCTGTGTTGTTCTTATGTGTGACTGGACGTTTCTTGTGGGGAAGGCTTTTGTTCTCTTTCTCCAAGGTAGAACTCTCATCCTCATCGGAGTTCACCTCTGTTATAGCAAGTCTTTATTTGAAAACTAACAGTGGGGGGAGCAGGAACGTACATTGACACTGGCTGTTACAGACTCAGATACATCAAATATATGATTTTATTCTATAATAGGGAGTGTGTCATACCCTATCCCAATTTCATTTATTTTGGTTAAATTCTTTAAAAAAAAAAAAAACACACTTGTATTGTTATATCTGTGCCTTTTGTGAAAGTGTTTCTTTGATATTTGGACTTCAGTCTTCACACATTATATACTTCACATCAGCATTTGGGCAATTAGTAGAACATGAAAATGTTCCTGTTCTAGTTAAGTGTTCATCATTTCTTGCCTCGCATTTCCAGTCATCCTACCTTTACACAGATCGTTGTAGACATGGAACACACATGAAATGTATCTGTTCCAAATAACTATGTATTATTTACCCTATACAATTCAAGACAAAACACACCCAGATAAACAGACTTGAGCTGGGAGAACTTTGTGGACGACTAAAGCTGCTTCCGTGGAGGGATAGGATATTAGGCTGCCTGCTGTCGGTGCTGATCAACACATTTGCAAAACAAAAGACGCTGATGAGGAGGTGCCAGGGAATTCAAGGTGGCCCAGGATTATGGGCTTCTTCAAAGGCTTCAGGGATTCTAGTGTTAAACTGAAAAGAATCAGCTCTTTTAATATTACCTCATAATTCATTCCTTGTAGCTCTGGAATCAGCCTAGTCACTCTTATCTGGACTTTTTCTACTGCTGCTATGTCCTTTTTGTAACATAAAGATCAAAACTGTACAGAGTATTCCAGATGAGGCCTTACCAGTGCCTTATTAATGCTTGAGCATAACCTCCTTCCACTTATACACTACACATCGTGCTATATAACCTAATATTATTTTAGCCTTCTGAACACTGTATGGAAGTTCATTCTCTGGAGTCCACTATGACTCCTAAATCCTACTCATAAGATGTAATTTCGATTTTGTGACCTTCATTTGAGTTTTCAAACCTAACATTCTTACTTCCTACATGTAATACTTCACATTTCCTTACATTAAATTTCATCTGCCATAAATCTACCCAAGCCTGTATGCTGTCCAGGTCCCAATGTAACAATTCAACAGATTCTATATTCTCTGCCAATCCACCTAGTTTGGTATCCTCTGCGAATTTATCCAGCTTGTTACTTATATTCCTATCCAAATCATTTATACAGGGTGGTGCGGGAAACAGCAAATTTTCAATTAATGTTCAAAACACGAATAAACACATTACAAAATACATTTAAATGATTAAATTTATTGTACGGGATATGCAATTAATGATGGTAATCAATATTCATTTTATGTTTTGAAGAAAACATCATGAAGGTGTTGTCCATTTCTCCACACACATTCTGACAGGCTGTTGTCAAAATTCTGCATTGCTCAATGTAACATGTAAAGAGGAATGTCAGCAAATTCCTCTTCAATCCTCCTTTTTAATTCAGCAATGGCTGCAGGACGTGTGCGGTACACTTGACTTTTGGGATGTCCCCACAGAAAAAAAAAAAATCACAAACAGAGAGCCCAGAGGCTAAGGAATGTCACAGTTGCATGAAATGATGCGCCTTCCAAACAATCGCCGAATAGCTGCCATCGATTATCAGGCAGTGGCTCCACCTGGGGAGTTCTTTTTAAAGGCTGAACATATTTATTCAAAATTAAGCACCCATGTAATCAAATGAGCAGATAGGAGACGATTATGACATCCTAAATGGCAATGACGCAGAAATTCCCTTTGCACAGCAGTCACACTATCCTTCTTATAAAAGGCTTTCACAGCAAACCCACTGATCTATTATAACTAATGGCAAGGAGTTCTAAAAGAGGTCGCATTGGTCCCTAACAACTGCCAATGCTCCAGGGTCACCAACACCTATTTCCAAAATTTCCAGTTTCCCGGCACCACCCTGGTACAGTGCATCCGGAAAGTATTCACAGCGCATCACTTTTACCACATTTTGTTATGTTACAGCCTTATTCCATAATGGACTAAATTCATTTTTTTCCTCAGAATTCTACACACAACACCCCATAATGACAACGTGAACAAAGTTTACTTGAGGTTTTTGCAAATTTATTAAAAATAAAAAAATAGAGAAAGTACATGTACATAAGTATTCACAGCCTTTGCCATGAAGTTCAAAATTGAGCTCAGGTGCATCCCGTTTCCCCTGATCATCCTTGAGATGTTTCTGCAGCTTAATTGGAGTCCACCAACGGTAAATTCAGTTGATTGGACATGATTTGGAAAGGCACACACCTGCCTATAAGGTCCCACAGTTGTCAGTTCATGTCAGAGCACAAACCGAGCATGAAGTCAAAAGAATTGTCTGTAGACCTCCGAGACAGGATTGTCTCGAGGCACAATTCTAGGGAAGGTTACAGAAAAATTTCTGCTACTTTGAAGGTCCCAATGAGCACAGTGGCCTCAATCATCCATAAGTGGAAGAAGTTTGAAACCACCAGGATTCTTCCTAGATCTTGCTGGCCATCTAAACTGAGCGATCGGGGGAGAAGGGCCTTAGTCAGGGAGATGACTAAGAACCCGATGGTCACTCTGTCAGAGCTCCAGAGGTCCTCTGTGGAGAGAGGAGAACCTTCCAGAAGGATAACCATCTCTGCAGCAATCCACCAGTCAGGCCTGTATGGTAGAGTGGCCAGACAGAAGCCACTCCTTAGTAAAAGGCACATGGCAGCCCGCCTGGAGTTTGCCAAAGGCACCTGAAGGACTCTCAGATCATGAGAAACAAAATTCTCTGGTCTAATGAGACAAAGATTGAACTCTTTGGCGTGAATGCAAGGCATCACGTTTGGAGGAAACCAGGCACCACTTATCACCAGGCCAATACCATGCCTACAGTGAAGCATGGTGGTGGCACCATTATGCTGTGGGGATGTTTTTCAGCTGCAGGAATGGGGAGACTAGTCAGGATAAAGGGAAATATGACTGCAGTAATGTATAGACACATCCTGGATGAAAACCTGCTCCAGAGTGCTCTTGACCTCAGACTGGGGCGACGGTTCATCTTTCAGCAGGACAACACCCTACGATTCATTTTAGAGTTATTAGTCTTATATGCCTTATACAGTCCCATTCAAAGGAGTGACACTTCATAGAAGTGACATAACAAAGGAGTGACATAAACACCACATTAAAAGGAGTGACATTCACCTACCACACACAACTGAAAGTACACTCGCCAAAAAATCATTGTCATCTCAACTACCACTTGGATGACTGGTTGGATGGTTGTCTCTCCTTTGAAATTTATATCTGAGGTTTCACTCTTTTATGAGATCAGTCCTATGAACTGTCACTCCTTTGATACAGACCCACCTTTTACAAAGCTGTTTTTTTCTTTGCAGCTTCTTTTTAACTCTTTGTTAACCCATGGTGGAGTTTTTTTTTTAATTTCCCATTATTTCCAAATTTAGTTATGTACCTATCCTGCACTATATGTAAAACATTTTTAAATCTGCTCCTGGATTGGACTGTCTCCACACTTAAAAGCTTATCCCAGTCTAACCTTCTTAGACTTTGCCACATCTGCTCAAAATTTGCCATACCAAAGTTAAACTTAACAATTTTAGTCATTGCATTTGCAATCTTACAAAACACAGAGAACTGTGTTATATAAATCGTTACTTCACCCTAATCATTAAATCACCTTTGCAACCTTATTTTTATCCTGCTTATTACAAAATACTAAATCCAGACAAGCGTCACTCCTCCTTTGTGCTCTAACATAATAGGTTAAAAACACTCACTGATTACTCCTAAAAACTCCTGCTCTTGTATTACTCAATTTGCAAGGCTATCCCTGGAAATACTTGGATAACTGAAGTCCGCCATGACTATAATATCCTCCTGTAAACTTGGCTTTTTAATATTACTAAAAAGATGCATGTTGAAATTACTGTCTGAATTGGGTTGTCTATAATGCACTCCTAAAATAATCCATTTTTCCCAAATGATTTCTAGGCGAAGCCACATGTCATCACTAAGATGGGGCTCATCATCCATCTGTAAAGGACTTGAATTTAAATTCTGTTTGACATAAAAACCAACTCCACTTCCTTTTCTGTTCTTTCGTTCTTACAAAATGTGTATCCCTCCACCTTATACTCACTCCCATCTTTGTTATTTCGCCAGGTTTCCGTTACTGATATAATTTCATAATTCTGCTCTACTACATACAACTCCAACTCACTTACTTTATTTTGATACTTCTAGCTATTTTTAATGTTTTACTGAATCTACTTTTAAATCTTGGGCTAGAATTTACATTACTGCGCATTTTTATTTCGATACTGTTGTTTACTCCTCTATGTCAAGCTCTAAACCTGGCCTGTCATAAACTCTCCGCCCCCATTCCCTAGTTTAAACAATCCTCGACTAACCTACTCATAAGCCACCCCAGTACAATGGTGCCCCTCCGATTCAGGTGTAATCCATTGTAGCAGAACAGGTGCCATCTGTTCCAAAATTAGTCCCAATGCCCAATATACCAATACACACTTCTACCCTGAACCAAGATATGAGCTACGCATTAGGCCTTCTAATCTTCTTAATCTTACCTGGACTGGTGCATGGCACAGGCAGACCTTCAGAGAACACTACCTTGTCAATTCTGCTCCTCAGCCTGGCACCTAGCTCTTTGAATTTGGATCTCAGAACTGACAAGCTAACTTTACGTACAGTACAGGCCAAAAGTTTGGACACACCTCCTCATTCAATGCGTTGTTTTTGTTTTCATGACCATTTACATTGGTAGATTCTCACTGAAGGCATCAAAACTATGAATGAACACATGTGGAGTTATGTACTTAAAAAAAAAAAGGTGAAATAACTGAAAACATGTTTTATATTCTAGTTTCTTCAAAATAGCCACCCTTCGCTCCGATTACTGCTTTGCACACTCTTGGCATTCTCTCGATGAGCTTCAACAGGTAGTCACCTGAAATGGTTTTCACTTCACAGGTGTGCCTTATCAGGGTTATTTAGTGGAATTTCTTGCTTTATCAATGGGGTTGGGACCAGCAGTTGTGTTTTGCAGAAGTCAGGTTAGATGGATGATCATTTATTTTTCAACAGGACAATGACTCCAAACACACCTCCAGGCGGTGTAAGGGCTATTTGACCAAGAAGGAGAGCTGTAAATGGTCATGAAAATAAAGAAAACACATTGAATGAGGAGGTGTGTCCAAACTTTTGGCCTGTACTGTATATAATTTGTTTCAACACATAAACAATGCCTGGGCACTTGATCTTTTCTTTGTTTTATTTTGTGCATTGCCAGTATTGTTTTAAGCAGTCTATATAC